>NC_054702.1:101654368-101954368 GCF_016097555.1 Gigantopelta aegis | reverse complement strand
ACATTCAAACAGAATTTACTTCAAATCAGAATCAAAACAAGCAGTGGCAAAAAAAATGGGGCATCACAAAAACAAAGATTGTACTGGGAGAAGAAATTTGCAGATTACTTCCAGCTTTGCATGCAATGACTGGATGTGATACAACGTCACGTCTCTTTGGGATCGGAAAAGGAGCTGCGCTGAAAAAGTTGATATCTTCAAACAATTTCAAGAAACATGCCAGTATTTTCTTGACTACTTGTGATGTAAGCCGCATTGTTAAGGCTGGAGAGGAAATATTGCTTATTTTGTATGGTGGCATCTCAAATGAAAGTTTAGATATTCTACGATTTCACAGATTTGCATCTAAGGTTGTAGTAGGAACAGCTTGTGTTCAGGTGCACACTTTGCTACCAACATCTTCTGCTGCAACATTCCACAGTATGCGAGCTTTTTTACAGTGTCAGCGCTGGATTGGAGCTGGTGACGGATTGAACCCAAACAACTGGGGGTGGTATACATTGGACAATAAACTCTTGCCCCTAAAAACGAAACTTCCAGCTGCACCTGAAGAATTGCTGAAAATTATCAGATGTAATTGCAAGACAACCTGTGAATCCAAGAGATGTACATGCCGGAAACATGGATTGGACTGTACTGTTGCATGCACTGACTGTCGGGGTATCAGTTGTTCAAATTCACCAGGGTTAACATTTGCTGACATAAATGATGTTTGATCAAGTTCAATATTGACATGTTACAAATACCATAGCCTGAATCTGACTACCGGTAATAATTTTTTTCTTTTTTTTTTTGAATTAAAGGTGCCATATCAGAGTTGCATAATGACCAGTTATTTTTCTTTTAAAATATAGTTATACTTTGAGAGAAAAAAAATGCCACTAAAAATTACACTTAATTAATTTCATTTACTAGCAAAAAAATTAAAAACCTTATTGAAAAATCTTTAGAGGGTGACCATTTAGTTAAGAGCATGTTTCCATTTTGACAGATATGCGATGTAGATTTTTTTATTTACTTTTTTATTTTTACCCAGAGCGGTTTACACCAAGTGGCAGCACGTTACAATTATGTGTGGTATAAATTTATTTGTAGTTATTTACTACAAATAAATGTAAAAATAGCGAAGTTTGGCAGTTGCAACTATGATATTGCACCTTTAAAGGGACATTCCTGAGTTTGTTGCACTTTTTGAGATATTATCGACTAACAGAGACTTTTTAACGATTGTAATTACATATCAAATATATTTTTCTGCATAAAATATTAGTGTCTGTATATTAAACGTGTTTCTGATCGTACTAATATTTGTACTAGGTTAAATTTAATCTTATTTCCTAAAATATAGTTTTTTCGTACGTACGAAATTATTTGAAGACAAAATCCAGTTTGGGCTTCTTACAAATATTAAGACGACCAGAAACACATTGAATATACAGACACTGATATTCTAAACAAGAAAACATATTTAATATGCAAGTTTAATCATAGAAATATTTCATTAGTCGGAAACATCTTACAATGCTGCAAACTCAGGAATGTCCCTTTAATAGTTATGTTTATATATCAATATTTTACTCTATTAGACATCACATAACCGGGTTGTACCAGTCTAAGATAACCGGAGGTGAGTGGGTGGAAGTGTACAGTTAAAGCAAATGAAATTAGGGCACATCAATATAGGGTCTTCTACAACCAAATGAAAAGGACATGTTTAAACTAAAAACAAATGCACTTTTATGCATTTTCCTGGAGGTGGCAACTGCCCCACTCCTGCACTGGTACCCCTACACCCCCACTAGGTATTGTCCTGCAAAGGTATTATTATGTCACAAGTGAAATGATATTGAGAGATAGCATTTGTTCTGGACATTATTGTAATTGAAGCGACTATTAATTTTGCGAAATTAAATACGCCATCATATACCTAAGCAAGAAACTGTATAACAGGAATTGTATTTACATCTGATTTTAATTTGTTATGTCATGTTTTCACGTTAATACATTGTATTCTATAAAGTGTTCACACAGTACCATAGCTATGTACCCATACCGTGGCAAGCTTTCGTTATACGTTTACAAATTACGTTGTTATGACGTTATCAAAAAAACGTATATTTTTTCTTCACAGTGCTCGACTAAAATTGTCTTTTACAAATATTTCCCCCCCCCGTTTGACAGTTCTATACTTTTTATATGAGTTTCAGCATATGTTTGCAAACTTATTTACACTAAAATAAATTCTGTTGCAATTTGTTTGAGGTTGAGGGTATTTTACTCTGGACTGGACTAAGATGGAGATGGACTGCTCAGTTATATGGTAATACTAAGTGTCCTGGTATTTAGGTAAGAGCAATACAGAATATTTTGTCTATTTGTTGAACATGTCAACATAAAAACCCTTCCACATACATGTATAGCTTTGATTGGAATCTTAACCAAAGTTGTAACTATAATTACCAAACAGAAGAAAAAAAAATGAGTAGGGACTTACGTGGGACCAAACGATTGACCAATAGCTGTAGGAGAGTAGTCTCCCTTGACAGCCTCATCATAAGACACTCTGCCTGTTGCTGCATAGTGTTCAATGTTTGTTACTGGAACATGCTCTGAATACAACCTGAAATACGTCAATGATATCAAATTATAAGAGTCCAGTTGTAATATTTTTGATAGTTTCCCCGATAAGCTGCAGCACCACAAACCCAACTTAATTTAATAATCTGGAGTTACTGACATTTGGGCAGATGATAGATGAGTGGAAGAGTGTTTGCCAAAGTATCCCATGATGACCAGCAATCAAAAGGTCATGGTATGTGCTGTCCTGTCTATAGGAGAAATGCATATTTGAGACCCTTTATTAAGGCCTATGAAAACTGAATTAATGTTTCTAGTTTTAAATAATAAATTTTTCACCCACATTGAATTTATGACATGAATTAAATGGTCATTATGAGTTATGCAAGACAATGAAATAAGTGTCAAAATGGCCATATGATAAACAAAATTTTATATTTCTTTCTTTCCATTAAACAAAGTTTAAATCCCCCCCCCCCCCCCCCCCCCCCCCAAGTACATGTATTCACAATTTCCAAATTGTTTTAGGGTAAAGTATGTACATACATCCCATAAATAAACAATAAACAAATATGGTTAAACCGGGACCGAAACAATTATTATAAAGGATCTATAGGTAATAAACAAGTTACCCCCAAGTAATATTATTTTCACTTGTTCAAAGCTTTAGCCTACATAATTTAACTTAAACATTTGTACAAACCTTCCATAAAGATTGACATCAGTAAAGTAAAGAGACGAGAGAAACTTCTCAGCACGTTCAAGAGTAGTTCTTCTGTGTTTGAATACTACGTGTTCCATTGTTTAGTGTTACCGTAAGTTTAAAAACTGAAACATAAAACCACAAAAGTAGTTCTGTGTTTGAACACTACATGATCCATTGTTTAGTTTTACTGTAAGTTTAAAACCTAAAAAATAAAATCACAAAAGTTAAGAAAAAAACAAACATGACTCAGTTGGTATATATACCTTTGTCTTAGGATGAGATTTTCACGTCATAAGGCAAAAAAATATATATAGTCGGTCTCAGGTCAGATAAGTTTTAGAACTCATGTGGCGATGCATTTTTTAAATTTATGTCTTTTTAAGCCATTGATTGCACAGAAATGGTAACTATATTTTGTTTTTATGTCTTCATCTGCCTTGGTGCCTGTCCACATTGGCCATGGTGCCCCCTCATTTGCCATAAACTAATTTCACTAAATGCTTTCCTTCATATTTTTCATATAGCCATGGCAATTTTTATGACTTCGGCTTTGCCCCCAAATGACCTCATTTGGACTTAATTTATTGACCATGGTGGTGGTGCATCACATTTTTTTTTTTTGAGGCAGCGCAACATTATTTCCGGTATAGATGGTGCTGTTTTAACACTTGCAGGAAATTAGATAATTGTTTTGTTTGATGCGTGCACGGACCTAAGACCAGCAATCATTTAATTTATTTTATTTGTTTGTCTATTATTAGTTTGCCACTTTGAACTGAGATCAGTTTACCATCAAACCATTACCAGTAGTGGTGCAATTTCTCTACCCACAGTTTGTGTGTGCACTGTGCACAATACTTAATATTAGGTGACATCATCCAAGGCTCACACTGGAAATAATTTTGGTTTAGTTAATTTTCATATATATATATATACACACACACACTACAATGTATGTTGAGCATTTCATTGAAAATTGTTCATAAGTGGCCAATTTAAATTAAATGTTATTACCACATACACATTTATGTGTACTAAATTTTATAGCCATTCTGTGTGAATATTAGAAAATGGCTAATTTGGCAATAGACAGGGTGAGCACTGCATCGATGAATTTCTTTAAATGAAAATATCCCAATAATTTGTATAAATAATTAGGCCATAATTTCACACAAGCAGCCTAAATTTAACACTTGCTTTAGTGAGGTCCAACTGCTTTAAAATTATGCATATAGGCCTACATTTATATGTAAGGGGCTGTTCAACAATCAGGCAGTCTTCATTATGAACAAAATAAAGGCGAGCTGAGGAGCACTCTTCTGTAATGACGTTATGTGAGCAATCACGTAAAAAAAATAAAAAATATATGAATTAAAATTTAAGTGAACATTATTGTGCACAAGCTGCTCTCCAAAAAATGAGTGGAGGAGTGCGAGTGATCACTGTCCTCTGGCGAAGACTCGATTATGTCCCAGTAACACAAAATTTTGTTTATTAGCCACCTTCAAAAATTCTTTAAGACAAAGACCACTACACTCTTTAAAATTACACAATCCACACACCACAACGCATCTAATTTGACCAATATTATTGGATTTTCTGTTTGTATTGTTTGTTTTGTTCAACCAATAAGTTAGATAGAAAAGCATTTGTTAAAAGACATATTCGGTAATAGCAATGACCAGCTGCATTTTACTAATATTATAATAAATATGACTTATGAGACATGTTTTAAACTTTACGGTATGCCATGGCATCGGTACATCAGGCCAAACTCTTGACACCCCCACCCATAACGTTTCGTAACGCATTTTGTAATGTTCCTTCTCCTTTGAGTTGCATAATTGTTCAACTACCCCTAACAGTGTTATTATGTACAATATTTTAAAGAACAGATTTATGTCACTAACATAAATTTAAACCACCGTAAGTAAAACAATTGATTTATTAAAGTAATTATGATTGACCGGGATTTTTATACCAAGGGACATAACTTTTGAAATTCTCGCCACTAATTTTAAGATTTTTTCTTTCATAGCGCACACGGAATCTCAAACTAGCATACATATTGCTATTATAAACAAGACTGATGCCAAAAATAAAATAAATAAATCGCAAAAAAGATTTAATGAGCATAAATCATTTTCAGTCTAGATTTTGCCTCATATTTGACTAAATAGTTATGGGCCAAATGTTTTTAGTGTGACAGTTGTAAACCAAAAGTATAAATGTAATGCATAAACATGACAATTTATTACATTTACAATGTGAAAATGAAAGACAAGTTTGTACTTAAGATATACATTAAATAAAGGTATTGCAATTTGTTCACATATGCATATTTATAGTCCACATTTATTTACCTATAATTACCAAATTAATTTTCACCGACAGCCCATAACGACTCCATACTAACAACTCTTGATCTAGTTGATTTGTTAACCTCATAACAAAACAAATTCAGAACGTGAATGATACATTAGTTAACAATGTTTATTGTCAGTTCAGTATATTGGCATTAAAATTAAAATGCTAACACTTTGGCAGGAACAACATATGTAGGGCCTATCGTGGCCAGAAGGAATGATGGTTAATTAGTTTTAAAGCTTTTCATCTTTATATCATCTTTATTTATATGGGGTAGTGAAAATTTAAAACTTACATTTTTGTCTTCAAGTGTGGGATGGAGAACAAGCCCCTAGGTCCACCCCTCCCCCAGTCCACCCCAGTTCCTACAGGCCTGATGTATTTTATATTAATAAATACAAAGACTACACAATGATATTGTCTATAGGACATATTAGTTGTAAACTGATTGTCAGTATGTGACATTATAATATTTTCGACATTTCTGTGTTTCTGTTCCCGGCTGTGGATAGTTTAGCAGACGGGTAACACATTTGCTTAATAATTAAAAATACACGGTTTAACCACATTAAAACTTGGAGGATAACTAGTTAAGATAACAAAGAAAAGTGTGCTAATTTTAGTTTTTTGTTAAAGTATTATATCTTGCTTTGGTGAAGAGGGGACGCTTTTTTGCAAATTTGCGAAATTGGCCTCTGGAATATCCATTGATGTATCATGTTTACATCTATGCTGAACAAGATTTATGATGAAATATTATGACATTTTATGTGTTTTTCTTCTAATTAATTCCATTTGCTTACAGCTAACATTACAAAAGTTATTAAAAAAACCAGTATGTTTAAAAAATGCTTGTTGTATGCTACGACGTTTTAAATAACAACCAAAAAGGCTATCTCCGTTTTTAGGTGGGTGGAGGTGGGGAGATCAGCAAAAAGAACAAGTGCACACCCATTAAATGCTTAATCAGTTGTGAGCTAATTGTATTAATGTGCAATGAAAACATGTGCAACTACTACTTAGGATAGATTACAATGTCAACAAATGTCGTCCAGTTTGTAAGCTTCAGTGTAAAATAATAATGGGGGAAAAATGTGTAGAACTACATGCTATTTTCCTTTAGAGTTTCCTCCATTGTTTTGTGCATCATTTACAAGGGCGTGGAAACTTTCAGACGCGTTTAAATTAATATTGGATAAAAGTCGTTAATTTCATCAACTCATAGTAACTACTAACTGATATAGAGGATTCATGTCACAGCGACATGTGAAACCTCTGTGTCATGTGATATTCGATATTTAGTAGAGTACTGTTTTACAAATACAATTATAGAGTCACGCAGACATATCAACGCTCATGTTTTTGCCTTCAGACTGACGGTTTTGTGTGTGTTGGGGTTGGGCGTTCTTCAAAATCACGCTCTCGCGTTTAAGATGTAAAACCTCACTTCGCTGAAAAATATTAATACATAGAAAAAAATATATATATAGCAAAATGTCTGGACTTAGTACATGCTAAACGTCGTTGTCTAACGTCATTAACATACCTTATAGGTGCCTAACGTCAAATTTATGATTGTCTGAAGTTTTCGTTATATTCTAAAATCAGGGAGTTATGTCATAAATGTTACTTGTGAAACCTACAGCTATATCTAATAAACAAGGAAAATCATCTTTCGGCGTGTGTGCATATGTGTGTTTGTGTTGGGGGGGGGGGGGGCTTCGCACCTTTGCGACACCCGACCTTCGCGTCGCCCTCGACCTGGCCAGATATCTACAGCTTTAGGGCGAATAGACCTATTTCATATGCCAACTGCGCATGCGCGTGTTCGTGGCAACTCACAGACGCTATCAAGGAACTTACGTAAGATTACGCAACAACACGTTGAGGGGCATTGGAAGATTTTGTTCTGTAGCGCTGTCTGATGGGGATTATACAGTCATTTACGAATTATATATTAATTATTTTATGACTAGTGTACCTGAAAATTATTTCAATATTCAACAAACAGTTATCGGAGATGTTTGTGAATTATTATTTACCACGAAATATTTACGTGTTGACAGTTCTGCGCAGTCAACGGTGTAATAATGTGCTCTTACGTTGGTGGAAAACCACTCAATAACAAAATGTAATGTCTGCGCCCTTGAAACATGATTTTCGTCTGCTTTTTGTTTTAGCCTAGGTATATTCAGTATGTATTTGTCTGGTAGTTTTTATTTGTCAACTGTATTTTCATTGCCTCCACTCCTTTAATAAGTAGGTTGTTAACCGAAATGGAAAAAGTATATGTCATATCAATCGCAATCGTATTCATAGCAGGGAACATTTTGTTTTCAAGATCTTAATAAGTTGATTAGAGATACCACCCGACGACAAAAACACGAATACAATATTTACGGAAATACTATTCTATATTTTTCAGCTACAATACAGAAACAAAATAAATTGCAAATAAGTAACGTAAAAAACCAACAATGTGGACGTAAAACGAATCCATTCTAATAAATAAAAGTGAAACACCCTCCATTAAACAGGAATAGGTTCGACGTTTCTAACTGCATTCAGACGCATGTGTTTGCAAAAAGTATCGTACTGCGCATGTGCGGTTCGTCATTTTCAATTTTCAAGGCAACTACATGAAAAAATATATGTTTCTTAATTATGTACAGTTGCCGAACACTTAATTTATTTATTTTTTTAAAGGAAAAATTCAATTTATCAAGCGTTCTGGTCTGGTCCGCGTTTTATCAACACACATCTCTCACACTTGATGTCAATACTGATAGGCATTACGTTCATACCTGCGAATAGTTTGTAAAATATATATTTTTTAATCAATTGATTCCAAATTAACACAATTTATATACTCAAAATTATTTACAACTGTTATGAATGGATTAAGAATACTATTCACTACAATAGAGGCACAAAAATGTGGCATATCTTTTGCAGATCGAATATAATAATTGAAAACAAATTCTAACAACATGGGTCTTAAAAATCGTAAAAATTAATTTCTTTGGCCTTGTTGATTTGGCACGTGTGAGGTCATGTTAATTCATCTTTCTCCATTTTAAGTCAATTTCTACGAGTCATGTGGACCTGATATCGTTAATTTTAAGGAATAAATAAAAACTACTTAGTAAAATTAATGGTTTTAGGGGTTTGTAAAGTTTTGCATTTAGATACTTACTTTTCTGAACTTTATTGTTTATAAAAATGTTCCTGAACTGTGAAGAAAAACCTCATAAATGAACGACATGCCAATGACAACAAATCGGATATTGAATTGCGCGAACCGTGCACGAGAAAACAAAGTGAACGGAATTTGAAGCATAACGCAGTTAGGGACGTTGACGATATTTCTAGTCAATTAAATATTGATCAGCAATTACTGTTTAATGTTTTAAAATTGTGTAATGATCAATGAAATCTGTGTAACAAATTGCGACGCGATAAAGTGTTCTCTGCATAGGCGTTCCAAGCAACTTAGTTCACCACGGTAAACAACTACGGTCCGGTTTTTTGTTTACATTTTGACGTTTATTGGACCTCCGACAACAATAAACATCACAATAATAAATATCGTGCTGGAGACATTTATCTTGGTGAACTACAAGCAACTTAGCAAGGGTGGGGCTGGTTCATCAAGATTAACCTCGCGTGCAAGCACAAGGTGAGGTTTATCCTGCCTAGCTATTAAGCCAGTAGCACTTCTGAATGGTTAGGAGGAATTTTGCTCGTAACGAATTGCGGTCAAAATAATCATAATGAATACCATCACCTTTTCACACACTAATCGTGTATTGTGATCATTTCGAGCTCATGGAGACCAAGAAATACTTACTTTGAAACGATCTTCACTTTGAATTAAAGGAAAAAGTCCAACAGTGTTGTTTTTTTCACCAAGCAGATCCTAGCAGCCAATTACGCTGCCAGACAATTTCAGCAGATACGCATGGCGACGTTCTAAACACTGGACTCATGCACCTTTCAGTTGTTATCTGTATTTCCCCCACTTTTAAATACACTGTTATGCTAATTATTAGTATTCACTATAACTTAACAATTTCAGAGTTTAAAAAAAACAACACAAAAACAAAATAACAACCAAGACTCATTTTCATAGGTCTTATGTTGTTACTAATAACTGTATAATTTATACAACATAACAGTTTTATTGAGCACTTTTTTAACATCTGAAGTATCACTTTAAAATCATTCTGTACTACGTTAAGATGGGGGTGTTCAACTAGTTTCATAAAGACCACAACCCGATTGGCCAATAAGTATGTATTTTTTTTAATAAATATTAATTTCATCCATCTGCAGGCTCTTTTTGTAATGTGTGACAGGTATAAAAAAAAACATACTTATCAGTCAGTCAAGTTATATACACTCATGTCACATTAGTCTGCATGGTACAAAGTCTGCACATGTTAATTATGTTACATTACATCTTGAAACAAGTGTTAGGGTATGTTTGTAAACAAATAAACAACGTTAATTTAATTCATAAAACCATTGTTAAAACAATACATCTTGATTGTGAATATATGTATAAAACTGATAGATAACAATTTGATTGATAAAACCTCTGAATTAATGTACTAACAGTATACTTTGGCATGCCTCGATCAACATGTTTTTATATCACCTGTCAACATGTGTCTGTCACCACTATGATTATCAACCTTGAATATCAACTTACACAAGTTTGCATTGAATCTTCAATACATTCCTTATTGTAATTTATGAATCCATAAATGAAATAAATGTTTTATTTTATCAGTTAACATAAACATCCAAGCATATTTTGAATTCCCCCCAAGTGACACAACACAACCAGACTATAAAACATACAGCATGGTCTATTTTTAGCTATAGTCTGTTTTATAATTATAATTCATTGTCCTATATGGCTAATGTACACTATTTGTGCGCATTTACACAGTTAAAAGGATGCTCGCGCAAGGCTTTTGGACTGGTATGCATATTCAACGATATATAATGCACATTATTGCTTAATATCAAGTATAATCTTATAGTTAATTAATAAAACAGTTAAATGAGTTAAGGCAAGAGTTTTAATGTGATAGTTTGATTAACATCAGAATTAGGGTAATAAAATAATTTTTATCCTATGAAATCATGAGGTTATTTGCCCATTTGGAACATTTTGAATTTGACTGATTACCATTTAAAGATTTTGTGTTAATGAATATTAATGGGATGTGTTGGTGATTGTGTGCATGGAAATATTTTTCACACAACTACAATGTACATTTATTATAGGCTATAGATACATGTATGAAGAAACAAAAGATGTTTTAACCAGAAATACTCTTAAAATATAATGCATACATATATTTTCTCTTTTACAGGTTGGGCTGTGTTCGCCATATTAAAATGAATATTTCCTGTCCAGTAGTATGTCGAGTAAACTGGAAACTGTATCGACTGATCACAGGTCACTGCATGAAAAATGTTCTTAACAAAACAGCAGGCATCCAAGATGCCTCCATTAACTCCAGTTTGTGTGCTTTGCCTGCAAGAAGACAGTGTTTGTTGTGCCAGAGTCGATCCATACACACAGACACTTCACTATATGCAGCTAAAGCTAGAAACACCAGGAAGAAACTGGTAATAATACTGATAGTTAACACTTTTCTGTTGCCTGCATTTAATATATACTGATGTAGTATAATATATTATTATAATAGAATATTTATCATTTAGAAACAATTTAATTCAATAAAGATTTTATAATTATTGATATACAGGTATAGTGTGTTGTTATCTTTTTTATATTAATGTGTATGATGAGTTTAAATTTTATTTGAAGGTGTTATGATTGTTTTAAAACTAATATGTCATGATATTTTTTATTGTGATAGATACGCCCAGTGAGAGTAAACATAAAGCCGATAAAGCAAGAGGTGATAACAATCCACCCAAGTATGACAGTCATAGAGCTAGCTGAGGCCATGAACAGAGACACAGGTAGGTAATCTTAACAAGGCACTATTTTCTTTATTTAAGACAGTTCTCAAATTGATCGCATGGAAGAAAGGAAATGTTTTTATTTAACAACACACTCAACACATTTTATTTACGGTTATGTGGTATCACACATATGGTTAAAGACCACACAGATATTGAGAGAGGAAACCCACTGTCGCCACTTCATGCACTACTCTTTTGGATTAACAGCAAGGGATCTTTTATATGCACCATCCCACAGACAGGATAGTACATACCACAGCTGATTGCATGGAGAACATAAACAAAGACGCAGGTACAGGATCCTAACACTGCCACTGTTTTATTCATTTAAGGCAATTCTCAAATTGATCACAAGGAAAACCACTTACTTAATATCTTACGTTTTATGGGTCTACTGCAGTATTTTCACTGTAGAATCAGGGTCTACATAAACATTTTCGTTTATAGCTGGTTGGGTATCCAAAAGACTGCCTTCGACCTCTACCACTGATCAATTCTACAACAGCCCTTAGTTTATTTATGCTATCAATAAAAATATTGGCACATATATGGTCATTTTATCCAAACGTCATATACCTTGATCATTGCAAGAAGTAGCTTGTGACCATGGTACATTATATATATTGCTAAATCACTGTATTTAGGGATGTCATACATATAGTTTCACACAAAACGTTTACTGGTAAAGTACTTACAAGTGGAGAAAAAATTTCATTTTGGAAACTGGTAAAAATCAATACTATTTGCAGACTGAAATGACTGTTTCATAGCTTGGGATATTTCAATAAATACAGTGCTGCCCGGTGTATTGGCACACCTAAGCATTCAAGGACCATTTTCTATGTGAACACTGTGAAATACTTAATAAAATGTGTCTCTCACCAATAAAGCAGTGCATAATCTGAAATGCACTACAAATTATTTTATGTCTGTAGTAAATAAACATTTTAAAATGGTGCATAAATATAGGCACCCCCATGTATCCAAAACGATTAGCATGTCCGGTGATTCGGTGCAGTAGATGTGGATCGTTGACCCTGCTATTTATAGACTGCCCATGACCTCACTTTTAGCCCATAAACATTACACTATTGTCCCAGAATTATTTTAGTACTTTTTTGTTAAAAATATTACTATGAAAATGAATGATCACACATGACCCATCTCATGATTAGTTTCGGAATCGTTTTCTTGAGTACTGCAGATGCATACATGTTCATTGTCATGCATGGCTAAGATGCCTACATGGATTTTATTTTTCTTGGGTAGATTGTGCACACACATGGATCTTATTTTGCTTTTATTTTTTATAACAATGTGACAATTGTGAACTGAAATGACTGTCAATTAAGGTGTAAAATTTTCATTTTGTTTGCATTTGTCTTTGTTTTCCTTTTCAGTTTAAATAAAAATAACCGAACAAAAATAATTACATTTATACTGTTTACTATAATTTTTAAAATGCGGGAAAGGTGTTTTTAGACTGGTTTTAACATTCTTAATATCAATAAGGCTGACCTACTTCGCGTTTATATATACAAAAACAGCTGAATGATTTATTTTGAAATTATGATATAATTATTGATAATTCTAAAAAAAAATTTAATTGCACCCTTAACAATAAATATAAGGAAGGAACAATCAAGGCATTTGACCTGGTATGCATATTCAACAATATATAATGCACATTATTGCTTAATTATCAACATGTATAATCATATAGTTAATACATAAATTAACCCACGTACTGAAATAATAATAGGAGTGTTTTCTTAGTTAATTGGTCTTTTCTTTCTGTGGCCTGTACCTGTAGTTCCTGATTGGCAGGTGTATATTTAGATGGTCCCCAGACACTGTGTCTAGACATACTAAAAAGACGTGCCTCTTTTATTATTAAGATCACAGGGTATTGTGTGTTAACCACACGGACACCCCTCTAATCGTAATCGATCAGCCGTCTTGCTTTATTACTGTAAGTAATTCTGTAAAACCCTTGATTAAGTAGACTTTCTCATCTAAAATCACAAAACTGACCAATTACGTAGTCCCAAAGAAAAGAAAATTATCACTTGGGTATCGTGAGTGGTTGTTTTTGCATACCAATAGGCTAAATTAGAGCATTTGTTTACACTGTGCATAGAGCAGATGGACGGAGCTTACGTTACCTCACCCCAAGCTATACCACCGGACGTCACAAAAACGAAACAAAATGGCTGCCCCCAGTTAGCAGGAATAATCATGTTTTTTTATTAACTCTAAAATTACGCGTTTTTCATTTGTTAAAGTGTCAGTATGTGTTGGTGGTCCGGGTATACATCTTTCCAACACATAAATCTCTTGTTGAGTTTACCTTTAAGCAAAATACCAAGTGCGCCGAATCACAGGATGCGCCGATACACCGGACATGGTTGTACTTATTATTGCTGCATCTATAGGTACATATTCAACATGGTGAATCTTGTTTAAAACACATTCCCATCTGTGTTAAGATAGGACCAATTAGTGATGAATACTATGTTGTTCTTTCAGCCTGTTTCTGTTATTTGAAGACCTAACACTTCATTTTATATGAGAATACAGATATTTTTATGAAACACATATCCAGATAGAAATGTATTTTTTTTATTTTGCAGATCATGTGTTTGATGTTTTGGCCTACATAGAAGGTGGTATTAAATATGACAAGGACAATTCAGGTAAGTCTCCACTATTATATATATGTTTATTCATAATTCCTGTAAAAATGTGTGTGCTTTGGGAAAGTTTTAGGTTTACAAGCATTTCACATTTTAAAATGCTTTGACTATAAAAACATTTTAAAGAAAAGATGATTTTTGCTTTAATGTAATCATCTGAAGATGATATCAATGTTTTACCACACGTGTATATTAATCAAGGCTAGCTCTGAGTAAGCAGAACATTTCGCCAAATTATCCATTAAACTCCAAAAATTGCAGAAACTTGGCTATTTTTTAACAAAATGTCAATTATTACATAAAATTATTTCGCCAAATTAAAATAAAATTTGCCAATTATTTCAGAAATTTGCATGTGGTGAATTTGGCGAGTGCCAGAGCTAGCCCTGTTAATTATATTGCACATTATTATTTCCGCAGTCATTGACAATATGAAGGTCATCCAGGAGGTTGTCAAGAAGTCTGGCTTCAGATCCAAACTCGGACAGAGAACCTCGGGTGTTAAGGTGAAGGAAAACAAAGACATAGTTAAGCAGTATGTATATGTATATTATTATTTTTATTATTATTATTATTATTATTAGCACATGCTGCTATCATCCCAAAATGTTTTAGTATAATACAGATTGACTTCTGTTAAAGCTATTTTACCCTCAAAATAATTTGAGCAAGAATTCTATCAAAGACAGTTCCTTTTTTTGAAATATTATTCTTTGCACATTTGTGTGTTCATTCATTTTTTGGAAGCTGTAGATAATGTGTTTGGTGCCTGTACTGGCAGGTACAATAAAAGTGGAATTCCTCCTATAGATGAAGTTAGAACAATACATCATGGTCAAGATCAGCTCTCCACTGTAGACAAAGTGCCTAACAGAGTCACAATTGAATACCCTCGTGACTATCATAACTTCTCTAAGAATAAGTCTTGTGCAGAACATAATGATATTGAATATTTATGCTAATGAAAGATTCATTATTATGTATGTTAGGGCTTTAATTTTTATATTTTATATATACTCTGTCAAAAAGGAAATGCATAGGTGCATGAAACTCATGGAAAAGATTGGCGTAGTGATGGGTATTTAAAGCTGCAATGCTCGCAATGATGCCTCATTTCCATTTCGACGTAAACAAGTTACAAGATGCCAAGACTAAACCTGCCAAATCGAAACATTGTAATAGGCCGCCTCCAGTTAGGTGAATTGCAGTCAGCACACCACATGAACGTCCATTAAAGCACCATTTCACATTTCTGGGACAGGTACAGGTACCAGCAGTTTCAATCAGCTAAAGACCGGCCCAGAAGTGGAAGACCTTGCATAACAACTGCAGCACAAGATCGCTACATCCGGGTTCTGCACTTGCATCACCGAAATGCCACAGCAACGAACACTGCTGGACGCATACCTTGTTTCAGAAGGGTGTCTGCACAAACCATTCAGAACCGACTTTGAGAAGCTGGTTTACGGGCTAGGAGACCGTATGTTGGCCCCATCCTGCGATGTCAACATCGACATTTACGTGTTCGCTGGTGCACGAATGTACAGGGGTGGAACTTGGGGAAACTGGCGACGAGTATGGTTCATTTTCCTTCTACAGCGATGTGATGGACAACAACATGTTTACAGATGCCACAATGAATGTTTTGCCAACAAGTGCATTGCCCAAGTTGACAGATTCGGTGGAAGGAGTGTAATGATGTGGGGGGCCATCTCATACACCGGCAGAAGTGAACTTGTGTTTGTACAAGGCAACCTAACAGCTGTACGCTACCGGGATGAAATTCTTCGCTGTCACATGCTTCCCATTTTGGATCGACAGAGAGAACTCTTTCAGCCGGACAATGCCAGGCCGCATACGGCATGTGTAACAATGGATTTCCTACAGAATGAGAACATTAATGTGCTGCCATGGCCATCAAGATCACCAGATCTAAACCCCATTGAACATCTATGGGACAAACTGGACAGACGTGTACACCAGCGTGACCCGAAGCCTCAGACGCTTACGCAACTGTCACATGCACTGCAGGAAGAATGGGCTAGGATTCCACGTGCCCAGATTAGGAGACTCAGTGATTGCTGCTGCTGGTGGCCACACAAGATACTGATTTCAGCACCTTCATGCAGTGCTGTTTGGTAACGAAAATGCCTCCACTGCCGTCAGTCCATAGCAAGAACATTCTCACATACTCATGTCATATTTGACTGTGATACGATCATAAATAACGAAATTATGCCACTTTGTATTAAAGAGATAATTCCATGAATATTTCGCCTATGTGTTTCTTTTTTGACAGAGTATATATTGGTTTGGTGTATTATGATTGATTTTCTCAAGGGGAAAACCCTTTGTTTAGAGGACAATTAAAATGAAATTCCATTTTAATGTCATCCCAAAATAATCTATATTAAGTTGCCAACATTTTTACAATGGATGATAAAACAAGTTTGACTTGAAGTGGAAACAGATTATTTTAGTTTACAAATATAATGTATGGGATGTTTTGGTGTCATCCCAATTTAATTCTTTTACCTTTTATCTTTTAGTGGTAAAACATTATATTTATTTAGTATTAATTGTACCAACTCTGAAAGTTAGCAACAGATGTTTTTGAAAAAATGGGTTAATAAAATTATGTTTTGTTAGACAAAATATGCTGCTTGTATTTAAACAGATATTTCTTAAACTTTGAAGAATGTTTATTGTTACTGTCAAATATATGAAAATATCTAACAGATCAACTGTCTGCAGTCAGTACATATTAGACAATACACTACTGTTCTTGTTAATATATCTCGATTGCCATTATATAATTGTAGTTATTTTAAAACATACATGTATGTATTTTAGTACGCTGTTTGAACTAAAAACATCTATAAGCACAACTGCATGTTATTGTCATTAAAATATCTAGATTGCCAATATTATTTATATGTACTTCTTGTTAAACATATTTACTCCAATTAGCTGACTAAACCATCTATCTTGTGTCCTGATATATTAAATTTGTACCTTATTTGATCAGACCACCACCTGACCCGGCTGTGTTGACCCGACGACCTCCCATCGTAACTATCATGGGTCATGTTGACCATGGGAAAACAACTCTACTGGATGCTCTCAGAAAGTCCAATGTTGTTGCCCAAGAATTTGGAGGCATTACTCAACACATTGGAGCTTTTATGGGTATTTAATTTGTTTTTAAAATTTTATTTTATTATTATTATTACAGTATTATTTATCTGAAGTGTCAATGGTCATTTTCCATAAATTTTTAATTTAACATTATTTTACAAATTGTCACTAGTGTATAATTGGAGGGAAACTAAAGTTTTATGATTAAGAGTTAATAGTAAAAGTCAGTGAGTGTATCACTGAGACTGGTCTCCAGTTATTCATCAATATGTATACTGAGGTTACAGATTAGAAATCCAGACAAACTGATGAACGTGATAACATGGTCCATGTGGGCTATTTCTTGTTCCAGCCAGTGTACTATGACTGGTATATCAAAGGCCATGGTATTCAGTGATCTCACTGCGCCACTGCCCTGCTATTGCATTTTGCCGTCCTCCATTCACGTTCTGCCGCCCTCTTTTATTTTTCTGCGCCTCTCTTTATTTTCCCGCACCCTACTATATTTTACAGCACCTATCTCCACTATTTTCAGTTTTTCAGGGTTTTTTTTTTTTGGGGGGGGGGGGGGGGGGGGGTGTTGGTTTTTTTTTTTTTTTTTTTTTTTTTTTTGAAGTGTGTGGTGCTGCGCAGCCACCTTCCTTTAATTTTCACCCAGTGAGAACACTGGTATTTGCCATTCTGTATGTGAGATGGTGCATATAAAAGATCCCTTTCTACTAATGGAAATATGTAGCATCTTTCCTCTCTAAGACTATATGTCATTGTCAAAATTACCAAATATTTGACAGCCAATAGCAGTTGATTAATAAATCACCGTGCTCTAGTAGTGTTGTTAAAGTAAACAAACTTGTAACTATTAACTTTTTGTTATATACAGTTTATTCAGTCTTAGCTTATAAGTAATAACCTTTCTGCAGAGAAGGAATGTTAGATGCCTAATAGCCATGGCTTAAAAACCTTTGCTGAGATGCCATTAAACAACTTTTTCTTCTCTTACCAAAAAGAAAAACTTGTTTGGAACAGTAAATTTTTTTTACTACATGTACATGTAGATGAAACTGGGATATTGTAGGATCTGGAATTCCAATATAAGCCAGTGTATCAGAAAGTCACTAGCCCTCACAAAAGCTTTGGCTAGTGACCTGTGTAAATTATAGTAAGACAGGTGATAATTTCCTCTAGCCCAGACCAAAAATTCACTAGCCGGGACCAAGGGATGGTGGATTTGTCGAACCCTGTATAAGCTGGTAGAATACTAGATCCAGCCAGAACAACTTTGAATTAAAAAAAATAATATAACATATTAGCAATGCATTAATGTTACATGTTAATGCTTTCAACAATTTTAGATGCTATCAGGAAAGACTGGAATTCCCATTTTTACTGGTAGAATTCCAGATCCTAACAAATTTGTGTTTTTATCTCAGCATACAAGTTTATTGAATATAATAATCAGGCAGTTTAGATATTTTTCTACAATTTTGGCAGTCAGTAAAATGTGTATCTCTTTTCAGTGAAACTCAAGACTGGAGAAGGAATCACGTTTTTGGACACCCCTGGCCATGCTGCATTCAGTGCCATGAGGGCGCGCGGGGCGCAGGTCACAGACATTGTAGTTCTTGTGGTGGCCGCTGAAGATGGGGTCATGAACCAGACAGTTGAATCTATTAGTCATGCCAAAACTGCTGAGGGTAAGCTGTAGATGGAGACTGTAATATTTTACTTATAATTATAATACTCAGTAATTTGCAATGGCAAATCCAGAAAATTTGGAATTGGATGGTGTTTTTGTAGACTCTACCTTAAATCAGATGGCTCACGTTTTTTGTATACTATATTCTCAGTATATATGGTAAATCCAGTAAATTTGGAATTAGATGGTGTTTTTGTAGACTCTACCTTAAATCAGATGGCTCACGTTTTTTGTATACTATATTCTCAGTATATATGGTAAATCCAGTAAATTTGGAATTGGATGGTGTTTTTGTAGAGTCTACCTTAAATCAGATGGCTCACGTTTTTTGTATACTATATTCTCAGTATATATGGTAAATCCAGTAAATTTGGAATTGGATGGTGTTTTTGTAGAGTCTACCTTAAATCAGATGGCTCACGTTTTTTGTATACTATATTCTCAGTATATATGGTAAATCCAGTAAATTTGGAATTGGATGGTGTTTTTGTAGAGTCTACCTTAAATCAGATGGCTCACGTTTTTTGTGTACTATATTCTCAGTATATATGGTAAATCCAGTTATTTTGGAACAGGATGCTGTCTTCGTAGATCTTACCTTTCATCAGATGGCTCATGGTTTGTGCATAGTATATTTTTAGGATATTCCAAACAAATCAAGGGTATTCACAATCACCCTTAATTGATTGGGGCTGGACATAGCCCCGTGGTGAAGCGCTCGCTCGATGGGCCGTCTGTCTGGGATCAAGTCCCGTCGGTGGGCCCATTGGGCTATTTCTTGTTCCAGTGCACCACGACTGGTATATTAAAGGCCATGGTATGTGCTATTCTGTCTTTGGGATGGTGCATATAAAAGAACCCTTGCTGCTAATCAAAAAGAGTAAACCATGAAGTGACAACAGCAGATTTCCTCTCTCAATATCTGTATGGTCCTTAACCATATGTCTGACACCATGTAACTAAATAAAATGTGTTGAGTGTGTTGTTAAATCAAACATGTCTTTCTTTCAGTCTGTGATTAGTGAGTCTCTTCTTTAGTGTTTACAATTAAAAAGTCACTGGTAATGATATATATATCACAGAGTTGTTTTAATGTGTATAATTTAGGTAGCGAAAACCTCAATCATTAGCCAGTTATTAGTTAGTACTTATAGTACTTATAGCTGGAATCATGTTGCTTAGCTATGTATTTATGATATCCAGCAACTGAAATAAGGCAGATCTCAACTATTAGCATTTAAATTTAAAATGTTGCTATAAATTATTGTTTGTTTTTGTTTGATGTTTTTTCTAGTTCCTGTGATAGTTGCTATAAACAAAATTGATAAACCAGAAGCAGATATTGTAAGTAATTCATATTTGATGTTGTTTTCATAATGTTTACCTTTTTCAACTCAACATTTGCATATCATCTTGATTCATTATGTATCTAAAAATCTAAAAAAAAGAAGAAGATTTATGGAAAAGTTATTAAGTACCTATGAAAATAAGTATGTGATAAATTGCTTGAATATTGATGTTGTATTTGTAATTTTATAATGTGAGATTCATCAATTTTGTTTCATTAATTATCAGGTTTAGCAGAAAGTTAGTGAAGTTAAATAGGAACTTAAGTTCCTTCAGTATGGTTATTATGCATTATGTGCTTGATAAAATGTAATTAAAGAATATTAAATATTGACTGACAGAAAGCCAGTGCCATACATTGTGCATGTGAAGTTCTAAGTTGTGACTGCTGCAATTAGCTGCAACTACAATTATAATTTTGAATCTGCACTGACATAAATTATTTTAATGTGGCTTATATTTTATGCCTGGCAGAATTACAGAGTTAAAGACTGTTTTCTTTTTTAAAATTGACACAAGTCAACTCCATAAATAGTTTGATAAAAGAAGTATCTATGCTTAGTGTTGGATCATTTAAGCTATGTATAACTATTTTAATTCCTCTCTCTTTTGCTGTCTGTTTTGACAGGAGCGGACAAAACAGATGTTACTAGAGCATCAGCTGATTCTAGAGGATTTTGGAGGTGATGTGCAGGCGGTTCCCATATCAGCTTTGAAGGTAATGCATATGTTGACATATTTGCTTCAATCTTCTTTTTTTGCCAGATTTTTAATAAACATGCTTACATGTACATTGTAGGTAGGCACAAAATATCACCACTAATAAATGTGTTCATTTTGTTTGTTTTGTTTAATGACACCACTGGAGCACATTGATTAATTAAACATTTGATACCCGCTACATTTTCTTAATGCAGCAAGGGATCTTTTATATGCACTTTCCCACAGACAGGAAAGCACATACCACGGCCTTTGTCCAGTTGTGATGCACTGCTTGGAATGAGAGAAAAAAACAATCAGCTGAATGGATCCACTGAGGTGGTTCGATCCTGCAATGCAAGCACCTCGAGCTAGAACTCAACTGACTGATCTAAATCCTGCCCCGTGTTGAATACAATTGTTTAATGAGAGTTTTCTTCTTCTTTATTTCTTTATTTCTTTATTATTTTTTATTTTTATTTTTTTATTAAATTTAGTATTTCTTTGTTCTCATTTTAATCATAGATCATTTGTTTGGTTTACAATTTGTGGTAATGTTTGTATGAAATAGTTCTCATATCATTTCTATTCACTTGATTAGCTGATACCTAGACTTACACAGAGGTTTCCTGCAAGGTTTATGCAAGTCATATTTGAATTTTGTGCTAATCCTGTCACTCGCGAAATTTGCCAGCTGTGAATTTCAAAAACAATTAGCAAAGTTAATTTTGATTTGGCAAAATAATTTCAGATGATGATTGTAACTTTGTTAGAAAATAATTGTTGGTTTTTGCATGTTTTGAACTTTAATAGATAATTTAGTGACAATTTCTTCTCACACATACATTTGTGTAGCTAGCCCAGGAGTCCCCTTAATAAAGGTGTTATTCAGTGCATCATATTAATATTCAACTAACATGCAATATTCTTAAAGCAATATGCCAATAGCTTGCCTACAGTTTACTAGTGATTTGTTTGTAATTGTAGTAGTGCTTGTATGAAAAAAGTTTGTTTTATTTAATGACACCACTAGAGCACATTGATTAATTAATCATCGGCTATTGGATGTCAAACATTTGTTAATTCTGAAACATGGCCATCAGAGGAAACCTGCTACATTTTTTTTCTAATGCAGCAAGGGATCTTTTATAGGTACTTTCCCACAGACAGGATGGCACATACCACGGCCTTTAATATACCAGTCGTGGTGCACTGGCTGGAACAAGAAATGGACCCACTGACGGTGATCAATCCCAAACCAATCGTGCATTAAGCGAGCACTTTACCACTGGACTATGTCCAGCCCCATGCTTGTATGAAGTGTCTGCAGTAGTTACTATCAGTTGGAGCAATTTATACCAGATGATAATCAATATGTATTGAAATTGTGATTGGTGTTTAGGGAACTAATCTACTGGAGCTAGAGGAGGCTATTGTTACCCAGGCTGAAGTGATGGAGTTGAAAGCTGATGCTGTGGGTTTGGTGGAAGGCACGGTCATTGAATCCAGTACGGATTCAGGCAGAGGGTGTGTATGGCATGTATATAGATACATATGTATTTAAATGAATCAAAATAAAAACTGTCTGAGAGATTGAAAATATGGTGTTATCCAAGAAATATGATCATTTCAAATTGTAATTAAATATGAGATAATCACTTTTCTGCTTTGTTCACTAATACTAAGAACTATATGTAGAACACGATAATCACCAGATACATTTAAATTTATAGTAATATAGCCTCTTATTTTTTAATTTGCAAATGATAGTAATGTACATGTATATCTTTGTCAAATCATCTTATTGCTAAATGTCATTTTTAATTTGCCAAAAGCAAAGTCCACTACTTCTCACACAAAAAGGCTGGGTTTTAATACAAATTATACAAAAATATTTTCATCTACTTTATTCCTTTGTGTTAATAATATTTTTTTCAGTTTTTGGAACAAGTTTGAAATGCTTTACAAATACCAACACATGTATGCATTCTCTGTCTCTCTTTATTTGTCTCTCTCTCATAATGTTTTGTATTTAATTTTGTCATTTTAGAGCAATAAATGTAGTGTAATATAATATATACACCATCATGATAAGATTCAACATATGTGCAATAAAAAAAGTTGTTTTGTTTTAGAAAACTAGCCACTGTGGTAATTCGGAGGGGAACTCTTAAAAAGGGCTTCTGTCTTGTTGCTGGTACAGCATGGGGCAAGGTGAGGAAAACAATGCAATTTTTTATGCTTTATAGTTTTATATTATAGTTACATAACTTTCATTATAAAAGATTCAGATCTTCATACTATAAGTACATCTTGTTTGAAGGTATATCATGTTTACTGCATCTTCCGTCAAGAAAGTAAAGTAAAGTTTGTTTTATTTAACGACGCCACTAGAGCTCATTGATTTTTAATCTTATCATCGGCTATTGGACGTCAAACATATGGTCATTCTGACACTGTTTTTAGAGGAAACCCGCTGTCGCCACATAGGCTACTCTTTTTTACGACAGGCAGCAAGGGATCTTTTATTTGCGCTTCCCACAGGCAGGATAGCACAAATCATGGCCTTTGTTGAACCAGTTATGGATCACTGGTCGGTGCAAGTGGTTTACACCTACCCATTGAGCCTTGCGGAGCACTCACTCAGGGTTTGGAGTCGGTATCTGGATTAAAAATCCCATGCCTCGACTGGGATCCGAACCCAGTACCTACCAGCCTGTAGACCGATGGCCTGCCACGATGCCACCGAGGCCGGTCTTCCGTCAAGAGTCAGTTTTAAAGAGTTCAGTGGGGAGCTCTAAGGTTACTTCACCAGATGCTTTCTCACTAACCACTAACAATTACCCATTATGCCAGTACCTTTAATATGTGGTGTTTTATCGTACTGAATATGAACTCAACCCATGTTTACCCTCAGCATAGAATGTTTGTTTGTGAATAGAGAATTGAAAAAAAATCTATACCCTAAAAAAACAAAAACAAATGTAAATGTTAACAAACTTGTCTGGACAAACAGCTCATATAGTTGAGATATGTACCCACAACAACATGCTTGAACTGTTACTGAATATCAAGATTCAAGATAAAACTGAAAATACTGTAATTGCCTCTGCCCTGCCTGAATACAGCTTAGAACATCAAGATTTTTTATTTCTATTCAGGTTCGTGGGATGTTTGATGACAACGGTCATCCCATCCAAGAAGCTCCTCCATCCACCCCTGTAGAGATCATTGGCTGGAAAGATTTGCCATCTGCTGGAGACGAAGTGCTCCAGGTGGAATCGGAGGTAAAGATATTAGACGTTTTTGTTAATGTATTAAAAAAAGAGAATTATATATGAGTAAATAACTTTATATTAAAGAATGCCAGTAAGAGCACATTGTGTTACTACTGTGGTTTATCACAAACCTTGGACCAGGTGTTGTAGTTAACATCTGACATCCAATAGCCACCATTCAGTAAAATATTACAATGTTGCTTGACACATGTTTCTTTCCTTCATCAGGCATCGGGCATAGCTATAAATTAGTAACCATATAAGACTTAGAGTCAGTTGCTATCTTTTGTATGACACAAAACAAATGTATTTGGTTAATTATATTTTTAATAAATACCTACTTTTTACAAATGTTTTATAAACCTTTCAAACTTTTATGAAAATGTAGTCCATGAGATGACGAGGGTTGTATTGTGTCTGTAGCACATAGCCCATGAGGTAGTGAGGGTTGTCTTGTGTCTGTAGCACATAGCCCATGCGATGACAAGGGTTGTATTGTGTCTGTAGCACATAGCCCATGAGGTAGTGAGGGTTGTATTGTGTCTGTAGCACATAGCCCATGAGGTAGTGAGGGTTGTATTGTGTCTGTAGCACATAGCCCATGCGATGACAAGGGTTGTATTGTGTCTGTAGCACATAGCCCATGAGGTAGTGAGGGTTGTATTGTGTCTGTAGCACATAGCCCATGAGGTAGTGAGGGTTGTATTGTGTCTGTAGCATATAGCCCATGAGGTAGTGAGGGTTGTATTGTGTCTGTAGCACATAGCCCATGCGATGACGAGGGTTGTATTGTGTCTGTAGCACATAGCCCATGAGGTAGTGAGGGTTGTATTGTGTCCGTAGCACATAGCCCATGAGATGATGAGGGTTGTATTGTCTGTAGCACATAGCCCATGAGGTAGTGAGGGTTGTATTGTGTCTGTAGCACATAGCCCATGAGGTAGTGAGGGTTGTATTGTGTCTGTAGCACATAGCCTATGAGGTAGTGAGGGTTGTATTGTGTCTGTAGCACATTGCCCATGAGATGACGAAGGTTGTATTGTGTCTGTAGCACAGCCCATGAGGTAGTGAGGGTTGTATTGTGTCTGTAGCACATAGCCCATGAGGTAGTGAGGGTTGTATTGTGTTTGAGGCCCACAGCCCATGTGTAAAAAGGGTTGTATTGTGTTTGTGGCCCATAGCCCATGAGATAATGAGGTTCATATTGTGTTTATAGCCCGTAACTCATTAGGTAATGAGTGTTGTATTGTTTATAGCCCGTAGATTATTAGATGACGAGTGTTGTATTGTTTATAGCCTATAGCCCATAGCCCATTAGATGATGAGTGTTTATTGTGTTTATATTCCATAGCCCATTAGATGACGAGTGTTGTATTGTATTTATAGTCCATAGCCCATTAGATGACAAGTGTTGTATTGTGTTTATAGTCCATAGCCTGTGATGTGACGAGTGTTGTATTGTATTTATAGCCCGTAGCCCATTAGATGACGAGTGTTGTATTGTATTTATAGCCCATTAGGTGACGAGTGTTGTATTGTATTTATAGTCCATAGCCCGTGAGGTGACGACATGGCGTAAGGACCAGCAGGCCATGAAGAAGGTAGAGGAGGACCAGGTTATGATTGACGAGAAGCGAGCGGAACACGACCACGTGTACCGGGAGGAGCTCATCAAACGCCGGGCCGCGGGGAGGAAACGGCCGCCACGCACGCAGAAACAGAAGGAGATTATCATCACACACGAGGGACCACAGCTCGCTCTTATTTTAAAAGGTCTGAAGTTTGAAAACAAATGTGTCTAAATATTTAAATTATGCATTATATACTGATGGAAAGAAATAAGGGAACACATCAAATTGTAGACCAAATTTAATTCACTACTAGCATAGTAATGTCTGTATTTCAAACCAAGTTGTAATGTGGAATTGAATGTCTGTAGTGTTGAATGTGCTGCCTATATGTTCCCAGTCAACTTCTGACAATATGAATTGATTTTTGGTGTAGTCATTATTTCTTGTTGCTAACTGTGTGATCCTTTATTTCTTTCCATCAGTCATTATAGTAAAATTGTATATAGTTCTAGTTTAAAAAAAAAAAATTAATACTACCAGTATGTTAAATATGAAAGAAAAGAGAAAAAAACCCAACTAAATATATGTTTGAGATTTATTTACCAATGGTTGACAATTTTCAATGAAATTGTTCACTTGCTTCTGAAAATTAATAGATATTTAAACTAAGTTACTCGTTCAAAGTCTTCGATTGTTAGTAAATCTAACTGGTATACAATTTCAAATGTATAATAATATACTTATTTTATACTCAGTGATGGACCCTAGTTTTTAAACACTACAGCATATTTTTCACTGTTAGAGTTACTTTTTATCACTAAAATCAAACATTACTTATATTTTATTCTTTAGATTATCCATTTCTGTAGAACCGAAGTGTTTCTAGTCATCTTGGTGTTTGTAGTATCAAAAATGGCATTTTCATATTTTTAAAAACGCATGTGCGTCTGAGAAGTAGTGGTTTATTGATTCGAGTTCTAATCTATTTTTAAGAATATTTCCCGTTTTAGCGTCACAGGCTCTTCTTTCATTCTATTGTAACTTTATCCAAATGAGTTACAGGTTTATAAATTAACTAAACTTAGTGTCCATTTTTTACAGGCTGAAACTCAGGTCTGTGCCTTTAAATGAAATGTTAGGGTGGACCACAGAAAGGTTTAAATTGAAGCATTTCAATAGTTTGTCAAAATCAGTTTTTTCTTGTTCCATAGGTAGAAAGATAAAACTAACTTTTTATTAAAAGATCTCAACTTGGCCCATGTCATCTCAGAATGAACATAAAAATAAGGTCATAATTAAACATAGATAAAACGTCCACACCTGGTTTTCTAAGGGCCAAATTCTAGATTTCCATCCCCACCGATAGATAAAACGTCCACACCTGGTTTTCTAAGGGCCAAAGAATATTTTTGTCCTTTAAACATATATTTTGTTCAATGTCCTTTATTTCCAATGTCCAGAAAATATAAGACAAAAAAATTAGATTTCATCCTCCACCCCCATTTTTGATTATGACTTAATGT
The DNA here is from genome assembly GCF_016097555.1 of Gigantopelta aegis. Lineage (NCBI taxonomy): Eukaryota > Metazoa > Mollusca > Gastropoda > Neomphalida > Peltospiridae > Gigantopelta > Gigantopelta aegis. The sequence goes on along the minus strand of NC_054702.1, from coordinate 101,926,761 downwards.
CCATTTTCCATCTATTTCACTTTCTGTATAGTTGTTCATTTCTTGCCTGGTTCATTGTATGTAACAGTGCTTGTTATTACATTAATTTTAGGTGACGTAGATGGGTCAGTGGAGGCAATCCTAGATACACTTGATTCGTTTCATTCCAAGAAATGTCGACTGGATCTCATTCACTATGGAGTTGGCAACATTACCGAATCAGATGTGGAACTCGCAAAGGCTTTCAATGGTTAATATAACACATTATTACCCACATCATTTAAAACAGATTGTTCTGTATACTCATGGCACATGATGTTTTTACACTGCATGCACAACCATGTAGTCAAACAACTAGAGCTTTTGAAACCAGAGCATTATTTCTATGTTTGTTTCTCAGTTTATATTTGAATAACAAAAATATTATTGTTCACTCGGTGGGAACTATAGGTTTAATTTTTTTGTCATACTATCCAGTGATAAAAATAGTCCACCGGACAAATACATCTAGAAATCTATTTGTTCGCCAATATTTTCACTTGTCCAAATAAACAGATTGTTTTATTCAAGTACTAGGATGATGTTTGTGATTGCTCAAAAAGAGTGCTCTGAAATTTTTTACTTGTCCACTGGAAAAGTTGCTTATCTGAATAGATTTTTATTTGTCGGGACAAACGGACAAGTGCTTATTTTGAACACTGCTATCTGTCTGTATGTGTGTCTGTCTGTCTATTTGTCCATCTGTCGCATGTATAGGTTTTTTTTTATCTTGTTCTGCAAATACAACAATTTAGAGATAAAAGTATTGGTGTTTATTTGGTAACATGGTAATCAACATGAATTTATTTGTTTTCAGGAGAAATATTTGGTTTTAATGTGCAGGCTTCTGATCCTGTTTCCAAATCAGCAGCATCTAAACAAGTCCCCATCCGACTACACAAAGTGATATACAAGTTGTTTGATGAGTTGAAGGCCAGTCTCAGTTCCAGATTGCCTGTACTGAAAGAGGAAGAAACAATTGGTTAGTCAGTCTTTTATATTAAACTAAAGTAAAATAATGTTATGCCGCAAAAGTAATCTAGTTTTATTTTTGTTATGGGTACACTAGGTACAGTGGAAGATTAAACCCAAAATGAAGATTCTCGGGGATATTTCTGGAATTCTAGATTTTAGTGCTACATGTAAATTGTTCTTTGTTCTTTTGATAAAAACCCTCAGAGTAACCATCTACGTTTCAAGACCATGCAGCCTGATTGGCTGTTCGGAGGTTCAGAGCAGTACATATGAATGAGATAGGAAAGAAAGAAAGAAATGGTTTATTTAATGATGCACTTAACACATTTTCATCTACGGTTATATGGCCACACAAATAATGAGAGAGGAAACCTGCTGCTGTCACTCCATGGGCTACTCTTTTCTATTAGCAACAAGGAATGTTTTATATGCATTATCCCACAGACAGGATAGTCCATGCCACAGTCTTTATTACACAAGTTGGGGAGCACTGGCTGGAATGAGAATAGCCTGGTGCACCCATTGACGGGGATCTATCTTAAGCAGCCCATACATGAGCAATTTAATTGACAATAATATTGATACAATATTATTGATGAATATTTATTGGCCACCAACGACGCAATTATTTACACAATCAATATTTTAAGTCATTTGTCCTCTAGCCATTGCTCTAAGGTATTGCCTTTGCTTTTGATAAGCGAAAAAATTAAAAAAACAATTACATGATCCAAACAATGGTTTCTGCAGAGAAAAAAGTTTGGCCATGTTGAACTGCTAAAGGAACTTAGAACAAATGAGCAGGCGTATCGAAATTTGCTTCATATGGATGAAATAGCAAATCATATTATTCTTAAATACTAATTTGTCTAATTTTGCATTAATGATGACATCAATAGGTAAATATGAGAAAATGCTTTTGAAAAAAAAATGCTATTAAATATTGCAAGAAAACACAGACAGTGGATTGATAATTTTATTAATGTTATATTTATAAAAAAGAAGAAATTTTCTCTCGACTTCCTTTTCCTGCCTGGACATGTTTATCCTTAGATGACTGGCTTCAGAATGAAATAGTGTGCAATAATTTGACAAAGTGCCATCAACGACACAGTAGTATTGAGAAACCTTCAATAAATATCTACCGATTCTGTCAATATATTGTGTCAGTCAAAAACTTGCTTCAATATCACACACTAATGATCAATATTATTGTCAATAAAATTGATCGTGTAGGGGCTGCTTTAGACTAAGCGAGCTCTGTACCACTGGGCTATGTCCCACTCCTGAGAGAACTAATGATAAAGGTCAGGTTAAGTTTTTTTGAAAAGATAAAACATTCATAATTTATCTTCATATTTCATTTTGAAAAGGGATCCAGTAGGTGTTAAAACACATGAAATTGTATGACGTGAAATTTTATTCAAGTGCTTAAAGTTTCTTATTTCAGGTAAATTTACTAAAATGATTGATGAGTGTTTGAATAACTTGCGCTTTCTCTCTTTATTTCTTTCTGCTAGAGGACCGGCCTCGGTGGCGTCGTGGCAGGCCATCGGTCTACAGGCTGGTAGGTACTGGGTTCGGATCCCAGTCGAGGCATGGGATTTTTAATCTAGATACCGACTCCAAACCCTGAGTGAGTGCTCCGCAAAGCTCAATGGGTAGGTGTAAACCACTTGCACCGACCAGTGATCCATAACTGGTTCAACAAAGGCCATGGTTTGTGCTATCCTGCCTGTGGGAAGCGCAAATAAAAGATCCCTTGCTGCTAATCGGAAGAGTAGCCCATGTAGTGGTGACAGCGGGTTTCCTCTCAAAATCTGTGTGGTCCTTAACCATATATCTGACGCCATATAACCGTAAATAAAATGTGTTGAGTGCGTCGTTAAATAAAACACTTCTTTCTTTCTTTTTTCTGCTAGAGGGTAAATTGGGTATGCCACCATACGCAATTGTTTTTGCATATTTTATTTGTTTAAGTTAACTTTTTGACAAAATTAATTACTCTTATCAATACTGTATGATTTTTCTTAATCCTAACCCTAAACGTAACACATACCCCCTGTTGACTGTGGTTGCATTCAATTCCATAGTGCCATACCCAAAAATTTATTTCTGGCAGAAACACTTGTCATGTTTTATATACTGAATACATTTGTTCTGTTTTCTCAGGTGAGGCCCGTGTACAGCAGGTGTTTACGATTACTGAAGGTACCAAGAAGGTTCCCGTTGCTGGCTGCAGGTGTACCCGGGGAGTGCTCTACAAGAAGAAACATTTTAAAGTACTCCGTGGAGAGGAAGTTGTATATGATGGTACTTAAGTTAATTTTAATACTGGACAATCGTTTAACCCTGAGTCAGTGATGTGCCAAAGCAGGGCAGTGCTAGGTGGGACGGCTCATTACTCATAAAGTACCACCTGGCATTTTACTTAGTATTAATAACGGCTAAATAACATGGCTAAATAACATGTCCCTTTCGTTACATGGTATACTGCATGGGTTAAGCAGCAGTGTAAAGCACTCAAAATATGGCCTGATTAATAAAGGTTAATTAGTATTATATATTACATTATTTGGAATGTTCTCTCTCAAGACAAGTAATGGCCATTTGAGTAGGATTGATTATATTGCACTTAATTTTTTAAAACATTTGTTGAAGGTTTTGTTTCTTGATTGTTTAAATAACTGACATGAAATGTCTTATTTATGTCACATTATCATAATACATTAAGGAACAAAGATGAAAGTTCTCAAGATTTTTATGGAATTTCATATTTAATGCTACCCGGAAACTACTCCTATGTTTGAATTTTGAGAAAAACCTAATATTAATCCCCTACATATCTCCATCCTGTCACATTTTCCAGATGTTTTGTGAGTGTGATATTGATCTCTTAACCTTCTGAGTACTGCAGGCGAGATATCTCGCCCGACGTCACGTCAGTCGACATACTGTACCCCAATTCATATTTCCCGCCGTTTTGTTTTGCAAACAACACTCACCGGAAACGGAAATATAATAAAAGTTTTTTTTTTTTTTTTCAAAATGGTGGCTTTTGTTTTGATTTTTTCAACTGAAAATACCTTGAAATTTTGAGTTCAAAAAGTGGTTTTCGGCAAGTATTTTCGCTTGACAACAATGGCAGCACGTCGCGGTCATTTTCAGGGATCGATAGCTGATTGTGATAGCTAATTTGATAATAAATTAGATCGTTTTACCAACAACGAAAATTACCAAATATTGCAATATGAATCGTAGTTCGGGTTTAAAAAAAAATTCTGGTCAGAAAACCACTATTATCGGGAATAATGGACATAAATACTGGACAGCTGGCCAAAAATGCCTGTAAATAAACGCAACGTTTTAGATTTTTTTACCATTAGCCGATCTAAAAATAATAAAAATTACAAAAAAGACACGAAAATATTACTTACCGATTCATATATGAACTTTATTCATGTATTTATAAAACATTTAAGTGAAATTATAAACTTGTACCCACTCAACGTTAAAAATTAATCCAGTAGTCTAAAGGTTAATAAAAGATCTATATTAATTAGTCCCCTTATGGTCCAGCCAGAGTGAACTATAGCTTTTTTGTCTGTCTGCCAGTCCATCTGTTTTTCTCTGTCTGTCCGTCCATCCATCCATCCATGTCTGTCTATAGTTTTTTAGACTTCTTTTCAGCAATGCCTCATGGTACTAAGCTACAATTCTGTGTATAGCTTTATTGTGTAGTTACAGTTTGACTTTGATTTGCCCATTTTTGACAAAGTTATGACCTTTGAAATTTTTTATTTGGCCTGGTAGGGGACATGTGATATTTTAGCAGTACTCTCAGAATACTTGTTGTTTCAGGACCTGTGTCATCTCTGAAACACTTTAAGAATGAAGTGGACAGCATAAAAACTGACGTGGAGTGTGGCATCAGTCTGGAGGACCGGGGGATGAAGTTTAAGGTGGGCGACATCATCCGATGCTATGACATGCAAGAGGTTACGCAAGACATTGACTGGGAGCCTGGCTTTTGACAGCAGCTCAGTTCTAGGCTGCTTTATGTTAGACATTAGTTTGATGCAGAGAGATTCACTAGGATATAAAAAAATACATGGAAAAATCTGGAGCTTTGTTTCTAGTCTTTGGAAGTTATGAAAACATGCTGTGGTGTTTGTGATAGCAATTTTGAATAACTTATCTGCATAAGTAGTTGAAATGAGTATTTATAGTTCAGTAACTAAACACCACATTCAAAAAATGCATTGGAGGTTTCTAAATATTAAAAAAACTAAACGTTTTTGCATGTAGCTATCATATCTATAGGCTTCTTAATATTTTATTTATATAATTGCAATAATTTATATTGTTCCTTACTGTTCTTTCTTTTGTTTTTGTTTTTGTTTTTTTATCATTGTTATATTGGTCAACAAAAATATGAAACAAAATCAAATTTGCCTGTATACATTTATTTGTTATTTGTCATCAGCAAGATTCACATATTCCTTGACTACCTCAGTAGTAGGTATGTCATCTAAACTGAATTAATTGATGGATCCAAGTACAAAACAAAACATGCTATATATATAGAGGATTCGTCACAAGTATTTTCTTATATGGAAAATAATAACCGAGTCTATGTTAATCAGTATTTGTCTCGGCAGAGCCTCGACAAATACTGATTAACTAGACGAGTTTAATATTTTGCATATTAAAAAACATGAGTAGTGAATTCTATTTATCCTATAACACTGCTAAAATAACATTTTAGTTACATGTTTAGTAAATCACAGTATTAAAGGCGCTGCAATCAGTAATATAACATCATCAGGATTAGCACAAATTAGTTTGACGTCACACATTTTAACTAAATCTTTGAAAAAGTTACACTCAGTCAGGTACACAGGTATTATTGGCTTGTAAGCAAATGACCCATCCACAGCAACATATTACCTAGAGACCTTGCAAATTTGCATACCATTATTAACTGGGTTAATACACTAAACTTATAGGATAAAAAGTTATTATTGGCTGCAAACTTGCTATAAAATGTGAAGTTTTATACATGGTTGCTATATATTTATTTGCTTCTCTTTTTTTTTCAGTGTTAATTTTTCAGTTTTGTGGGACATCCATGAACAATTGTTTATATTAAGACTACTAAAATATTTATGCCATTCATGTTTTGATTGGTTTAATGAAAGGTCACCTGGCTAACACTGTTTTTGGTCAGATCAAATTTCAGCAGGATTTTAAATTGTTATTTAAAGGAGCTAGTATGTAACTTGCTAGAGGACCATTTCATATAAGAGTCTTCATTTCATCCAGAACACTTATTTATTGCATATAATTTTAAAACTAAAACAGTGATTCAAGTCTGTGTAAATTAGTTATTATTCCCATGCTTAATGTTGGATGTATTCAGCTTTTAGTTTTTTGTGCTGCTGTGACACCTACATTAAATGGGTCTATAGCTTGTTTGTGTCAGTAAACCCATGATAAAATCCCAATGTCTGTTGGAAAAAAATGTGTTTCATGGCAAGATCACATTGGTTAATTAAGCATTAGCTACTGAATGTCACACATTTGGTTATTCTGACATGTAGTCCTTAGAGAAAACATACTCTTTTTTTTCATTAACAGGAAGCAGTTTTTTTTTATATGCACTGTCACCACAGAGAGGACAGTACAAACCACAACATTTGATATATCAGTCATAGGGCACTGCCTGTTGGATGTCACAATTCTATATATCTTTATGCTTAGGTTCTGTTAAACATTCCTTATATTATGTTAGTATTCTATAGCAGGTTCAGGTCATGAAACTTGGTTGGTCTAGGATCGATCCCCATCGGTTGGCCCATTGGGCTCTTTCTCGTTCCAGCCAGTGCACTACGACTGGTATTTCAAAGGCTGTGGTATGTGCTATTCTGTCTGTGGGATGGTGCATATAAAATATCCCTTGCAACTAATGGAAAAAATGGAGTGGGTTTCCTGTCTAAGACTATATGTCAGAATTACCAAATGTGTCACATCCAATAGCCGATGATTAATAAATCAATGTGCTCTAATAGTGTTGTTAAACAAAACAAACTTTTGATCAGAAGATGAGCTTCTGGTAAAATATACAACATTGTGATTACACCATATTGTAGCAACATTCACTTTTGCATGCATTTCAAAACAATTTTTATTTAAGATTATATTCTGTGAAAAACGTGACAATATAAAGAGGGCTACGTGACAGCTATTTTTGGAAAGTACAGTTTGACTGGCAAACGCTAAAACAAAAATAAATCAATTGAGTTATGCACCATTAAAGTGACATGCCTTAGTTTTTAAACATTGCAGCATAGGTTTCATTGTTAGAGCCGTTTTTGATCATTGAAATCTGACATTACTTAGATTTTATTATTTAGCTGATCCATGGTGATCCTGGTGGTGTATTGTGTATCTGTGTTCAGACCCATATGAAAGATATCTGGAATGGGGACACAATCTCTAGTGCAGGGGTACATTGTCTAGTGTCGGGAGTCACAAGCCATATTTTTATCTTTATCTGTATAGAGCAGGGACCTAATTCACAACGGTCTCTTAGACTGCGAGATCGCAAAGTTGCGAGAGTTTAGTGAATTAGGCATCAGGACTAGAGGGAGCACAGGCCCATCGCCGGTTCCTACAGGCATGTGTCTGTGTGTGTGTGAGAGAGAGAGAGAGAGAGAGAGAGACAGACAGACAGACAGACAGACAGACAGACTTAAAAAATAAATATTTGTTTCATCTAGAAGTGTATTGCTTTTCAGCAAAAGGACAATATACGTTATATACAATAACATTAGTTTTTATTTCCATTATACGTGTTGGAGAAAGCCAGTAAAAGATGCCCCTAAAGTGTTTTGATGCTTAGCAACGATACTGTGATCGGATTGACTTGAAAATAGTAATAACTGTTCTCATCCACTTGTCAGATTGCTTTTACACGCAATGTTATCAATAAAGCTGTAAATAATTAAATTGTCCAGGGATTTGACATGCATTTGTACCTGAAGTGATATATCCGGCCAAGTGACTGTCATATTCACAGTAAAGATTTGACTGCTGTCGGATGGAAAAAATAAATTACCGTTAGAGGCAAGGCTTTTGTGTTCTTTTCACCAGGTTTTTATGCATGTCGCGTTTTGATTATTTCTCATAGCCCAGTTCATTGTTTAACATCCTGATTGTTGTGGTAGTGTTTTGTAGTGAAAGAAAGACATGGATACTAGCATAGAAATAGACGTGGAACTTGGAACCCCAGCATGTAGCCCAAAACGCATGGAGGGCATCCTGAAGCCGTTATTGCTGTCGATGAAACTGTTTGGTGTGTACCACGACGTGTATGATGTTAGCAGCGTCAGTCCATCAATCGAGACGACATGGCGATCAAATCGGAAGCGAAAGACACTCAACACCGTTCTTTCTCGATGTTACAGTTTAGCCGTCTTGATTCTGGTATGGGCAAACTTGATCCGGTTCATAATAACGTTTCAACTAAACGATGCTAGGCTAGCGTTCAGAATTGCTTTGTTGGTGTGGACTGGATTCGTGGCTGTTGGCTGTCTCGTCATGTTTGTCGTCTGCGAGATGATGACACACCTTCGAGCCTTCTACAAACACTGGAGCGAACTGTACCAAGATGCTGGGTGTGTTACGGCGGAGTGCGTAGGAACTCGACTGAATCGGACAGCTCTTATTGGCACCGTAGCTGGTTGGATATTCCTCTGCATGATCATGGTTTCTATTTTATTTCTCGATTTTGCAGCAGACATTGAATTTGTTCAACTTATCATACGACCTTTTCACATTTCGACTATTGTTCATATCTTGGTACTGTTCTTAATGTTTCATACATGTGGTGTCTATACATTCCTAGTTCTATTCGTTATAGTACTCTGCTATTTAGTGAAGTCCAGTTTTGATAAGCTGTCTAGTGTTCTAGAGAAGAATATCAAAAACTCAGAGATTGGCATACCCTCGACTCTTGACCAACTACGTCGAATTCATCTCCAGCTATGTAGAGCGGTGTCTATCCTTGATCGCTCTGTTCGACTCCTGGTGGCGACCGAGTACATCATTAACATCCCACTGGCGTGTTTCATCGTCTACCAACTGGTCACCGCCAACGAGGACACCATCATGGTCGTCGTTGACCTGTTCTGGATGACCACTAACATTATGGTCATAGTGTCCGTGACGCTCAGTTGTGCACGGGTCCATGAGGCGGTAGGTATCACAATTATTTCTAATCTAATCGACTGGTAAATAAATTACTGTTAAATCCATACGGTAAGCGTCGCCAATATCAAGTGTAGCCACGTTCGGTTGGTTATTAGTACGTTGTTTATACACTGACGTCCAAAGAAAACTTTACAAGGCTTGAAATTGTATTATATATATTAAAAAATGGTATTGTGGGATATGAAAGTACCATCTCGCGATGTTCAACATCACAATACAGTTCATGATACATGCAAGTGTTGTGGTTTCTAAATTGGTTCTTTTCGATTAGCAAAATTAATATATTCATTAAATTATTAAAATTTTATGTATGTATTACAGTTTATTGAATATACTGTATATTAGAAGATAAAATCCAGTTTGGGCTATTTAAGAATGTTACGACCAGAAACACGTTGTATATAGACAGAGAATACTAAACACGAGAATATAGTTTATAGTTAATGTTTAATTTTAATTGTTAAAAAGGTTCAATTAATCGGAATTAGTGGACTCGGGGGGAGTTTCTATAAGCAGTCACATGTCTTAAAATACTTTTGATGCTCTTTTTTGGTGACTACTTAAATAGAGTTTCAATAAAAGTCAAATGAAAATGAAATTCGGCTTGAATCTTTTGGGATTCCTAAATGTTCAAAGATTTCATACTAGAAAATGTATTTAATTGTAATTGCATCACCATATCCCGGTCTCAAGCGGTCACCATCCTGATCATGGATTATGTATATCAATTAATTATTGGTATAGTCTTCAAGACTATTATTCATTTCCAATAGATCTAAATGCTATGGGTTTGGTTTTTCAACATTTCTTTAACAACACCACTAATTAAATTATGATAAATTAATCATAGATGTCATTAATTTCATATTTGTGACAAACCGTCTTCAGAGCAGACCATCTACATTTTCACATTATTAGTAAGGGATCTTATAGGGTGTATACTACCAAATCAAATCCCATAGACGACAATAGTAACATATGTGGCTAAAACTCCTACCTGCAACGTATCAACCGACATAAATGCCACGGATATAAATACTACCACCCCTTACACTTAAAGTGAATCAGAAAAAAATGGGGGTCAAGCTGCTCGTTTCTGAGGTAACGGGTAGCGTCTATGACTACCCTAGTTTCGCACAAAATTCGAGTACTTTTTTTTACAGGTACCCAATACTAGTTTCAAGCACAAGGCTACTTGACACATTGGTACTAGATGAAATAAAATTGCACATTTTTTTTACCCAGATGAAACTATTATTTTTTACAACCAGCACACTCATTTATAACCAATCACAGGACTTGTGGTGTTCACTTCTCTATCAAAAGTTGGGTGCACCTCGAACTTTGACCCAGCCGGAAGTTATTTGGTTTAGTACTACCTATATACACTTTCCCACTTACTGGATAGTACATATCGGGGTATTTGATATACCAGTCGTGGGGCACTGGTTGAGACTGGGGGAAAACATAGTCAATCTTACGACTCAAACGCGTCAGGCGATCACTTTAATGACTTTGCTGTCTAGATCTCACCCATGTTATTGTTAACACAGCAATTGCCCACTACAAGATGCAGTGTTTCAAACGTTCATTCTTTAATAAAGGAGACATTTGCTGCATAGAAGCGTGAACGAACATGTACGAAGAAAAATATCAAAAGGTGCCATCTTTGTCTTGACAGTGATTCATGATCATACCGTCACATTTCTCAAATTGTCCATCGAGTTCTCTCTTGTACGGCTTCGTTGTTGAGATGTGTCTAAAGGCCGCCGCAGACCTTTGCAACTTTATCGCATGCAATTGAAATTGCGTGATCGCAAGCAACCTTTTTCTCGTTGCACCGATCTCGCACACACATGCGACAAGCAGCAATTTTAGTCTAGCAGTGATCACGTGACAGTTAAAATGGCGGGGTTTTTTTCCCGTATGTGTTTTGACCATGGTCATCGAGACACGTTTTACAACAGATTTGTTATGACGTAGAAGACTGAATTTAAGTAAAAGTAGCTCTGAATTCGTCCCGCACGCTTTTCGGTCGTTCGGGATATAACCACACACTTTGTGTAGAAAACCTGTATAAATATTCCTGGTATTCCAAGCACACTTTCCATCTATGCAAGACGCATCTCCCTTTCAACCCTGTTGCTATATTCAGGGGATGCTGTGTCAAAAAGACATCACATTGTCTGCCACATCACCACTAATTTATGATCTTTTTCTGTAGACCACATGCTGCTGGAGGCTGCCATTTTGTTTCATGTGATCACTATATATCCGTTCATTGGCAGTTTAAATTATTGCGTCAACGTTGTGTTGCATTGAAGGCGCACACGTTTGCAACAGCGTACAATAAGATGCCAATGCATGCAGGCTAGCGTACACGATTCAACGACATACGATTTTTGATGCATGCAAGAAAAATTGCAACTTGTCGCAAAGGTCTGCGGTGGCCTTAACCAGTCATGGAAGTGGCAGTCTTCATAAAGACGAAGTAGGAATGATTTACACTCCCGGCGTATGGTTATATCTATCCTCATATAGGCGAAGCTCCTGGTATGGGATCATGCTGTAACCAGGTTGACAGAACGTCCTTTGGACTCTTGTACAGTTATGAACATTTTAATCGTTTTGTCCTTCAAATTTAATTTACACTATTTATATTTAAGGTCTTTCGGTATGTTATTCTATTACGAATGGGATAGAAAGGTATTTAGGAGGATTTTAAAGGTTGTCTAAATTTACCATCTAGTTCATTTGAAAGTAAAATGGATCCGAATTTACAAGCCTGTTTTTGACATACACGCTTGTACATCCAAGGTTATAGCTACAGAGTTGGTTATCAGGGAGTAATTAATTAATCACAATTAGCATATAAAAGAAATATTTGTACTAAGATAAACTGAGTCTGTAGTTGTTTGACGTGTTAGATTATTGTTGTTTAATGATCAAAGTCTATAATTAATGAATCCATCAGCTACAGTTCTGTCATAAACTTAACTGGTATAGGATAAACAGCGTCCCAAAGGATCTAGCTGCAAACACATTGATAAAACTTATGAACCGGCCCAAACAATTGTTCCATTCTCATGGCCGTGTTGGATGTCATCAATAAACCCTATTTAGCGATCTGTGAAAATAATATATTTAGAACACATCACTGGGATACATTATTGTATTTGTTGTTTTTTCGACAACGTGTATTGGCATAGGTGCTAACTGATTGGTTATTAAGGTTAGCAGCCATATATCTATTGGTATTAAGTACCATACCTTTGGTCCTAGTTTAGAAAAGAATAATGAATACTGGACAAAAAATGTACAAGTCATTTTGAATTTAGAAGTGAAGACCATTTCAAGTGCTAAGTACTAGGGAATTCAATTTTTAGGAGACTGCAATGAATGATAAAAAGAAAATGGAAAGTGACCCTAAAACCAAGTCGTATAAACTTATTCGTGTACAAGACGCCATAAAGCCTTTGTTGTGGTCGATGAAACTGTTTGGTGTCTATCACGAGGTACAAGACATCACCAGCGTCAGTCCATCAATCCAGATTGCGTGGCAGTCGAATCCAAATCAAAAGAGGCGGTGCTTTTCAATCCTGCGTTTTTACTGTGCCGCTGTTTTGGTAATAATGTGGGCAAATCTGATCAGGTACGGAATGGCTATCCTCCCAAGCGATCGTTTAATTTCACTGAGGATTGCTGTTTTAGTGTGGTTCGGACTAGTTGCTCTCGGTGACCTCATCATGTTCATAATCTGTGAAAAGGAGACCCATCTCAGAAGTTTCTATGAACATTGGAACGAACTGTATCTAGACACTGAATGTGTCACGGTGGAAGCCAGAAGATCTGGATTGTCTCGGGCAGCTGTTATTGGCACATTGGCTGGATGGGTATTTATAATGATGAATATGTCAACCGTCTTTTATGTGGACTTTTATGCAGACATGGCAGAACTGATCATACGACCTTTTCCCATCTCTACTATTTCCAATGTCTTAGTTCTGATTGTAATGTGTTTAGCAACCGGTATCTATACATTCCCAGTTATTTTCCTTGTCGTAATTTGCTACGACTTGATGTCCAGCTTTGACAAGATGTCTGTTGCTATAGAAAAGCATGTCCGAGACGCAGGGAATGGTGTACCATTGGCCCTTGACAAGTTACGTCGAATACACCTGAAGCTGTGTAGAGGCGTGTCTCTCCTGGACCGCTCGTTTCGACTCCTGGTGGTGACCGAGTACATTACAAACATTCCACTGGCGTGTTTCCTCGTCTACCTTTTAGTCAACGTCGTTAATGATCTCTTCATGACTGTGTCCAATTTGATGTGGCTCTCCTTGAACGCTTGCATCATAGTTTCCATAACACTCAGTTGTGCCCTGGTCCACGAAGCGGTATGTAGAACAGTTTTTACTGGGTCATTACACAACTCGCAAACTAATAAATTAGTGTGCATCCAGTGTCCTTTATATAGCACCAACTGATGTCACATACCTTCTTTACACAATTGTTGGCATGTTATAATAGTATAGCTTTTAATGAAATACTCATTTGGTAGTTCTAATGAATACACCTTCACCTGATTATTTTAATTAATTCAAAAACCCAAAGGCCGGAGCGATGGAGATATTTATGTAAAAACTATAAAATCTATGGAGGGACCATGGATTTTCACGTCGCTGGGGTCTAAATACACCATATCATATGGACAGTGATATATGATCATTCTATTTTATAAATTCAAGGTAACGAACATTAACGTCAGACCTCGAAGTGAATAAACAAATTGAGGGGAGTGGAGTGGAGTGATTAACCGTTCCCTTAAATTATAGGGAGTCATTTAAGATATTACCATATTGACACCATATAAATTCACATGCTAAAAAAAGATACAAAATTTTCTCCTTTAACTTTGAGGGGAGTAATGGAGAGCGAGAGTGGTAGCTCCCCTGAAATGTCGAGGTCTCAAAGGGGATATTCCTCTATAACATCTAGTTGATATTTAAGACTTGCATAATGTGTTGACCTATTAAAATATCCCATAAGAACAAAAGGGTTAGCCAGCTGGTCAAGGAGACCTTGATAGATTGAATACATGAATATTTAACGACACCGCAGCACAAAAATACGCATTTACTATTTTGTACCTCTACAACACTGTAAGACACCTGTTTCTTGCTTAGATTATTTAAATTTGTGTATCTAGTACTATGTTCTTGGTTGTCCTGACGTTCATTGGTATTGTTGTGTTGAGCGCCAGACCTTGGATGATACTCCGTTTTAGTAAGTATTTTTTTAGAAATATATTCTGTTGAATTGTCAGCAGGTGACTCTTTTAACTGATTACGAACCTAAGCATTGCTTCGTGCCCTGGATAAAAAAAAATTTAACGGTTGCTGAGTGTGCAAGATGGTTTTGTTTTAATTGATTACCGATATATACTTTGAAATACATTTCTCATGACCAGATATGAAAAAAAGTAACAAACTAAGTTTTAGACTAAAACGCCATGCAATATTGTAAGAAGACCGAGTACATTTAATTGTCATAATATCATTGGGTGCAGTATTCCTGATGATTACTTCGCACGTTATGTTATAGTTCTGGATATAAGCATATGAGATGGGGCGGGGATTGGGGTGTCAACTGCCCCCACTCCCTGTCCTAAAGGAAATGTTCGCATTTGGGCATAAATGATGGAGACATTCGGGAAAATGTGTCCGTCCTGAAACCTTTTCACTGCGTTTTTCCATACACCTATTAGTTGTAATGCATGTAAAGGTGCGTAGTTAATCGTTTGTAACCGTATATAACTGTTTAACACTACGGTAATGCAAATATGAATAAACGTTATTTTCCAGATTCGGGCATTTTCGTTTAATTTGGGTCACAATTAGCCTATCCATCTTACAAAAATTACTGCATGTACGTCCAGCTTTCTGTGAAAAATAAAAATTTGTGTTATATTATATATATACTCTTCAAAAAATGTAGGGGAGCTCTAATAAGAATTTACAATTGCCAAAATTGTAATGTATATTAGCTGTGGGGAATGGTTATATGATAATAGTGAATTATTTGGGCAAACATTAAAACCGGTAGTTCAGTATTACAGTAGGTTTTATGACCACCAAAGATGGACCTTCCTGGAAATTGTCAAAATCGAGAATGACACCCCACGCACGTGTACGGAGCAACTGCGTGATGCATGTGCAAACTATAGAATGTATATATATTTTTTTTTTTCAAGAGTATATATATATCGTGTGGCCACCCCAAAACGATATTATATGCAGCTCATCATCGGCGAGATCTGGGCGCGTCAATAATAATCATAATAGACGTATAAAAGAAATGCATGTACACACATTGATCGAGGAAATATTTCTACTACGGCAATTTCCATCTGATATCATTTGAGGCGCTAGAGTATTATTTGTTTTAAATCACCTTAAAGTTCTCTGGCATAGAATAAATATCGTCCCATGGGACGTAGTTTAAAAACACTGACAAACATCACGACCAGCCCATTCTCATGATCGTATTGGACATTAGTAATGAGCCGTATTCAGCAATAAGTGGAAATAATATAATAAAAACAGTTACACTGGATACAGGATGTTGTTTGTCATTTTTCTGAATGCATGACAGCTGTTGACACAGGTGTTAATGCATTGGTTATTTGTGAACAGTGAGCTTTTGGTTTTTGGGGATATATTTATATACATACCGATCACACAAAAGCCACATTTAATGGTATTTAGGACTAGAACACTGGTTCACGTTCAGGAAAGAACTCGATGGACGAGGAATGAAGAAATTATTTTTAATTAAGTAGGCAAGAAAAGGTTTCAAGTACTAGACACTAAATTTTAGAAGACTATAAAATACAAAACAAAAATGCAAAGTGAACCAAAAACCAATACGAGTACACATAATCGGTTGCAGAACGCCTTGAAGCCGTTGTTGTGGTCTATGAAACTGTTTGGTGTTTATCACGAGGTACACGACGTAACCAGCGTGAGTCCATCAATCCACATGGCGTGGCAATCGAATCCAAAACAAAAGAGGGGATGTTCTTCCACCCTACGGTTTTATTGTGCAACTGTTTTGGTAATAGTGTGGGCAAATCTGATCAGGTACGGAATGGCTATTCTCCCAAGCGATCGTTACATTTCCCTGAGAATTGTTTTGTTGGTGTGGTTCGGATTGATTGCTCTTGGCGACCTCACCATGTTCATAATATGTGAAAAGAAGACCCATCTCAGAAGTTTCTATAAACACTGGAACGAACTGTACCAAGACTCGGCGGAATTCAGACGACCTGGATTGTCTCGGGCAGCTTTTATTGGCACATTGACTGGGTGGTCATTTGTAATGATGAATATGACTCTTGTCTTTTATATGACCTTTTATGCAGACATGGCAGAAACGTTCACACGACCGTTTCCAGTCACTACACTTTCGAAGGTTTTTCTTCTGATTGTCATTTTTCTGGCAAACGGTATCTATGTATTCCAGGTTATTTTCATTGTAGTAATTTGCTACGAGATGATGTCTATCTTTGACAAAATGTCTGCTGCTATAGAAAAACATGTCCGAGACGCAGGGAATGGTGTACCATTGGCCCTTGACAAGTTACGTCGAATCCACCTGCAGCTGTGTAGAGGCGTGTCTCTCCTGAACCGCTCGTTTCGACTCCTGGTGATGACCGAGTACATTACAAACATTCCACTGGCGTGTTTCCTCGTCTACCTTTTAGTCAACGTCGTTAATGATCTCTTCATGACTGTGTCCAATTTGATGTGGCTCTCCTTGAACGCTTGCATCATAGTTTCCATAACACTCAGTTGTGCCCTGGTCCACGAAGCGGTATGTAGAACAGTTTTTACTGGGTCATTACACAACTCGCAAAATAATAAATTAGTGTGCATCCAATGTTCTTTATTTAGCACCAACTGATGTCACATACTTTCTTTACACAATTTTTGGCATTTTATAATAGTATAGCTTTCAATGAAATACTCATTTGGTAGTTCTAATGAATACACCTTCACCTGATTATATTAATTAATTCAAAAACCCAAAGGCCGGAACGATGGAGATATTGATGTAAAAACTATAAAATCTATGGAGGGACCATGGATTTTCACGTCGCTGGGGTCTAAATACACCATATCATATGGACAGTGATATATGATCATTCTATTTTATAAATTCCTCTGGCGTGTTTCCTCATTTACCTAACCGTCAATGTTCTGGATGATCTCTTCATGACTGTGTCTAGTTTGATGTTAATATCCTCGAATATCTTCGTCATAGCTGCCATAACATTCAGTTGTGCACTAGTTCACGAAGCGGTAGGTAGCACTGGGGTTTTTTTCTGGATCGTTACATAATTCGTAAAATATTAATTAGCAAGGAACCAAACAAACGTCATGATTTTTAAGCCAGCCATTCAGTGGTAATAAACGCGCGCGCGTGTGCTTGTGTGTGTGTGTACTGTAGATCCTGAAATGCGAGTGATGGTGGGCAGACTAAAATGTGACATGAAATTAATGCGAGTGGCCTCCATATGAAATATTAAATTCCTAATAACATACGTCTGTATACTTTTCGAATATATCTGAGTTACAGGCGTCTTCAATTAGATCAACTCCCTAACATGTCGGTGTGCACACCAATTAACCTGTTTAGTTCCTAGTGTTTTTCGTGAGATCAACTGAACAGCATATTTTTGCAGTAATCATTTACATAACAGGTATAGTTACCTAAATCGGGCTAAACATTAGTATACATATTATATACATAGTTATGAAATGTATATATCTACAGAACAAAAGTGATAGGTGAAAAGGTAAGGACTATAGTTTAGTTCGTGTTTTGCTTTTCTTTATTTTTTCTTCTTCTTTTTTTTTCGGGCGGGGGGTGCGGTTGGACGATCGCTTCGTCAGGTTTGTTTGCACAGCAGTATTATTAAATAATTATTAATTTAATAATTCAATGATCATTTTTATTCATATGTCTTTTAAAAAGTCAGTGGTCTAGGCAAGTGTTCAGCAAAACGTCCACCAGAATAAATATATCGTGGCGTTACGTGTTTTAGATAGGATACGCGAAAGAAATTTTAAAAAGCCAAAGATATTGTATATATATTGAACATATGGTTTTCACACACAAGTCGTTGACATAACAATCATTTTTGAAACCCCCATGAAATAGCATATATATATGTTTTAATAAATATGCAGTGCCTTCTATTGTATACCATTTACTCAATTGCCACACATGCAAGGCTTTTGGACTGGTAGGCATATTCAACGATATTTAACGTACATTACTGCTTAATATCAACAAGTATATTAGTATATTTAATCAATCAAACAGTTTATGTGACGGCTATTTTATATAACAGGCGCCGCCATTTTTTTTTCCATCCCAGCGAATCGGCCCTGGGCGAGCCGGTGGTTACGTAATAGTTAACGCGTCACATCAGGAACTAATCGAGACTTAGAACTGAAGAAACAAACGTACCTAATTTTTGCGGGATGATGAAACAGGCAGTGTTCTGTAATAATGGCTATCTCAGTAAGCCAGCAATAAGTATGTATTATTTTTCAATCCAAAATAAACCACCATTCTCAGAGTGGCTACAAAACAAGTCGAAATAACTGTCTAACGATGAATCCATGATGTTTTGTCCATGCATTAACCTACGTACTCGAATGATAAATGGAGTGTTTTCGTTGTTAATTGATATATTTTTTTAGTTTCCTCCACCTGTGATTCCTGATTGGCAGGTGTATATTTGGTAGGTACCCAGACATGGCAGTTGCCGCCGTCTAGCCACAAAAATACCTACCAATATTATTAACATCACGGAGTATTGAGATATATTTGTTACCTATCTGATGCGTCATGGCATGTCCTACTATTAGTCTTTGTTTAATGGTGTGGAGAAAATGTAGACACTTAAGTTATTATCATGTAGTGGATCAGGACTCGTGTCACCATATTGCTGTAGAAAATTAAAACGTTCTCCAATAAATAACCTTTTAGTCCTAAAATGGTAGTAGGTAAAACTCTTGATTAAGTAGGCTTTCCCATCTAAAAACACAGATCTGACCAATTCGAAAGAAAAACAATTATCACTTCGTTATCGTGGGTGGTCGTGTTTGTTCCAAATTACCAATAGGCCTAATAGTATGCATTTTTTCTTTGATTTTGTTCAGAGAGAAAAATACTATAACCAATTTTATTCTGTTAATGAAAATTGAAATATATTTAGTTAAATAGTTTATAATATTTTCAAGTCATTTATGTTGTTTTACAAGTAAGGTTGATCAAAGCGAAGCTCCTTGTACATTACTGCGTTTGTTTACACTGTGCATACATGAGTTCGTAGTAGCTGACGTCACTTCCTTCCTTCCGTATATAACTGTTTAACGCTAATGCAAATGAATAACGTTATTATCCAGATTCGGGCATTTTCGTTTAATTTGGGTCAAAATCCAGAGCCTGTACGTCCATCTTTCTGTGAAAAATAACAATTTGTGTTTATATATATATATATATATATATATATATATATATGTATATATATGTATATATATATATATATATATATATATATATATATATATATATATATATATGTATATATATGTATGTATATATATATATATATATATATATATATATATATATATATGTATATATATGTATATATATATATATATATATATATATATATATATATATATTACATTTCCAGTGCGATCAAAGAATGTGATTTTTTAGAACACATACTTTCAGAATTTGATAACTTTCAAATTAGATGTTAATCGCGGTCACGGCACTATGTGTATTGACATTTAAGCAAATGTACTAGTGAACTATAATATCTAGTAATAGCGAACTGGAATTAAAGTTGCGTGTACAGTTTACAATTTAAGCTTGAGATTATATGATAAAAAGAGTATTACCCTCGTGTCTTTCGGTATCGTCAATATCATATATTAGGAATAAAAACTAACGTATTATGCTCGCATTTGGAGGTAATCGGTAACCGTTCAAGGGGCGAGACGTAGCCCAGTGGTACAGCGCTCGCTCGATGCGCGGTTGGTGTGAGATCGATCCCCGTCAGTGGCCCCATTGTGCTATTTCTCGTTCCAGCCAGTGCACCACGACTGGTATATCAAAGGCCATGGTATGTATTACCCTGTCTGTGGGATGGTGCATATAAAAGATCCCTTGCTGCTAATCGGCGACAGCTGGTTTCCTCTCTCAATATCTGTGTGGTCCTTAACAATATGTCTGGTGCCATATAACCGTAACTAAAATGTGTTGAGTGCGTCGTTAAATAAAACATTTCTTTTGTAACCGTTCAGTATAATGTTCAGATTTATCACATTTTTATATTTTATTTTGTTATTAATATGATTTTAACACTCTTGCTGGTCATAGTGACTAAGTTAATGTCTGTCTTGGTAATGTTTTAACTGTTTATTTCCGCATTCCTCTGTTTGTCATATAAATTCACAGGATTACGTGACGTCACTAAATGTCATCAGTTAGACAGCATTGCGGGAGATTTTAAGAACTGGCGTATTTTAATTCTGATTAACAAAGCAGGAATGTGTTATGGATGTTATTACGTAATAAAACAATATTTCTGGCAATATCAGGTTTTATGGACCGAAGAAATTGATATCAATTTCTTGGGGCCATATATAATACATGTAAACAAAAAAACTAAACAAAAAACAATCCCAAACAAACAAAGCCGATAACCCTACTGAATGGAAATTCTAAAAGGTATGGGGACTGTAATTTTAATATTTCACACCCATTACTGTATGGACATTGTCCACATAAATGTACAGTTAAAAATGTAGGTCCGTTGACCAAATATTGTTAAAATAACAACAGATTCAAAATTGTAAGTAAAAACAAAAATGTGACGATAAAAGCTAAGTGAAATTATATCAACTTTTATCTACTTAAAAAGGTGGTTAGTGTCTCCTCTGTCTTGCTCACAGACTGCCCTCGAATGTTGTTGTTTTCCACGAGGATACCGATTTTCTGTTTTCTTCCAACGTGATTTCTTGCCATTTCTCATTTATTTTGTCCTTTAGTTCATTCTCCGTGAATACTGCCGTGCCGTAAATAATGGTAGCTTTTGACGTAGCCTACAGTAGGCTTATCGTTTTGGGTGGCCACACGATACACACACACACACACACACACATCTGAGATCTGAGCGCATCAACAATAATCATAATAGACGTAGAAAAGAAATGCATGTACACAGTTAACGTTGATCGAAGAAATGTTTCTACTACGGCAATTTCCGTTTGCTATCATTTGAGGCGCTAGAGTATTATTTGTTTTAAATCACCTTAAAGTTGCCTGGTATAGAATAAATATCGTCCCATGGGACGTAGTTTAAAAACACTGAAAGACATGACCAGCCCATTCTCATGATCGTATTGGACATCAGTGATGAACCGTATTCAGCAATAAGTGGAAATAATATAATAAAAACAGTTGCTCTGGATACAGGATGTTGTTTGTCATTTTTCTGAATGCATGACAGCTATTGACACAGGTGTTAATGCATTGGTTATTTGGGAACAGTGAGCTTTTGGTTGTTGGGGATATATTTATATACATACCGATCACACAAAAGCCACATTTATTGGTATTTAGGACTAGAACATTAGTCCATGTTTAGGCAAGAACTCTATGGACGAGGAATGAAGAAAACATTTTAAATTAATTAAGTAGGAAAAAAACACCCAGTTTCAAGTACTAGACACTAAATTTTAAAAGACTATAATGAATGATAACAGAAAAATGCAAAGTGAACCTAAAACCAATACGAGTACACATAATAGGTTGCAGAAAGCCTTGAAACCGTTGTTGTGATCGATGAAACTGATTGGTGTCTATCACGAGGTACACGATGCAACCAGCATGAGTCCATCAATCTACATCGTGTGGCAATCGAATCCAACGCAATCTGATCAGGTACGGAATGGCTATCCTCCCAAGAGAACGTGATGTCTATCTTTGACAAGATTTCTGCTGTTATAGAAAAACATGTCCGAGACGCAGGGAATGGTGTACCATTGGCCCTCGACAAGTTACGTTGGCGTGTCTCTCCTGGACCGCTCGTTTCGACTCCTGGTGGTGACTGAGTACATTACAAACATTCCACTGGCGTGTTTCCTCATCTACATGACCGTCAACATGATAGATGATCTGTTCAGAACAGTATGTGACTTGATGTTTATATCCTCGAATGTTTGCATCATAGTTTCCATAACACTCAGTTGTGCGCTCGTTCACGAAGCGGTATGTAGCAGTTTTTACTAGATCAGTATATACACACACACACACACACACACACACACACACACAGAGAGAGAGAGAGAGAGAGAGAGAGAGAGAGAGAGAGAGAGAGAGAGAGAGAGAGAGAGAGAGAGAGTAAAATGAGGAATTATGATACAGTTTTAAGGGCGTGAGAAGTAATAACAGGAATTTTTTAAAAGATACATCATCAGTTTCATGAAAGCAGATTGTTTCTAAATGTATGTTTAAAAAACTTTACATTATACAGTAACAATAGAACTTATAACAAAACACAGACATGTGTTGCAATTAAAATAGGTTTTGCGACCATTTTGAAGATACACATGTATATGAATTAACTAACAACATAATGAATTGTTCATACATAGAATTATCTCCAAATCGTAAGACACACAAAGTCCAAGATGTTTAAAAATTCCTGTAGATGTCAATATATGGCACAATTGTCTATTTTAATGTACTTTTGCGACCATATTGGAATTATACGATTGCTAAAACGTTTCTGATACAACTAGAAATTTATTTATTGTGCGGAATAGCTTCCTCTTTTGCAAATAATATATAAAGGTCAATATCTTCGACACATCATATATGCAGTCGTAAAAGTGTCTATTTAAAGGCATTTCGATATTTTTGCATATTGGAATTATGCAAATGAAGCAAATATCGAATCGAACTAGAAATTTATTAAACAGCTTCCCCATACATCCAAAACTAGTTGTCATTGCTTGAACAGCTCACAAATATTCTCTAGATTCTATAGATTCCATCACATTGCAAAATTCAATATGTTAACGCCATCTGGAATTGATGCAAATTAGGCTGATTTCCCCATGGAGGATTTTGGTGGATTTTTAGTATGTTGATCTTAGGCCAATCTTACGACATTTTCCCATATCTACTGTTTCCGATGTCTTATTTTTTCATTGTAATGTCTCTAGCAACCGATATCTATATATTCCCAGTTATTTTCATTGTAGTAATTTGCTACGAAGTGATGTGTAGCTTTGACAAGTTATCTGATGTTATAGAAAAGCATGTCCGAGAAGCAGTGAATGTTGTACCACTGGCCCTTAACAAGTTACGTTGAATCCATCTGCAGCTGTGTAGAGGCGTGTCTCTCCTGGACCGCTCGTTTCGACTCCTGGTGGTGACCGAGTACATAGCAAAAATTCCTCTGGCGTGTTTCCTCGTATACCTGTTCTTGAACATTCTGAATGATCGCTTCACGACTGTGTCTAATTTAATGTGGCTCTCCTCGAACCCTTGCATTATAGTTTCTGTAACACTTAGTTATGCACTCTTTCAGAAAGTTGTTGCAGCAAAAACATTTTTAATTTAATTATTATTATTGGATCATTATAAAACCCGTAAAAATTAATAATAATTCGATAGCATTGAATTTTTACCTTCATCTGTCACCAATTGATATCACATACCTTCTTTACCTGTTTTTGTTTTGAGCACATTGTATTATTATGATGATTATTGTTATTATTATTATTATTATACCTTTTAATGAAATATATATTTGTTTCATAGGACATCATCACATGATTATATTAGTTACATGTAGTAGTACATCATCATATGATTAACCCAGAAGTTGTGACAAGACTACAGAATCGAGTCTATAAGGGACCTACGGTTTTTTCACGTCGCTAGGTGTCGAAATATAACATAATATGATAATACTGTTTTGTAAATTCAAAGTAAGAGATATTTTTTATGTGTTCGATAGGTTACCAAAAAGCAAACCACAAACAAGACTTAGCAATCTAACCACATAGAGGCTACACAAAAAACGACCATGCACTATTGACTAATTAAGGAAAAAATATTTGTTTCATTTATATATTTATTTACATGAAAAAACCCACACGTTTTTGTCTTCTTCACTTAGAAAATTTTACAATTTAAAATCAATTGTGAATTGTTACTATTTAACCAAATGACGAACCGTGTTATAAAAGTAACCTCAGAAAAGAATTACCAATCAGAGATGGATTACGAAAATACATATTACTATTAAGACCTTTAAAAATTGTTTTGATAAACACCATGGAATTTTTTAAAAATAAATTGAAACAAAAATTGCTAAAGAAGAAACTGATGGTAAGTTAGTAAATAAATAGAATTGTGTTCAGAAAGTAAAAATACATAATGGCAATATTTAAAATACATTTTAAATAAAAACAATAGCCAGACGGTAATTTCATTATTAGAAGTCCCAGTAATACATTTGCTGGTTGCATTCTGTAATTTCATTATTAGAAGTCCCAATAATACATTTGCTGGTTGCATTCTGTAACTTCGAAAAATCTGAAACATTAAATAAATGTTTTCTTTCAATTGCTTCAGTAGATTATACAAATAAAGAACTTGCTTTTTGTCAACCACGTTGTAGAGATACATTTGAGTCATTAATAATAACTTTATAACACATATCGGAGATAATAAAATATTACAACCAAATAAGGCTGTGGACCCAGATGAGATTAGTCGGAAACTACTTAAATGTATCATCCATTCAATCAAAGTTTCTCTTCAGTTGCTTTTTAATAAATCGTTGCGTACGTCAAAATTCACTAACCAATGGAAAATAGCTCATGTTATACCTCTCTTCAAAAAAGGTGACAAATGTTATTCTACTAAATATAGGCCGATATCGTTCTAAGTTGTATTCAAAAGGTATTTGTAACAGTTGTATTCAAACATTTATCTAAATGTTTATATCGAATGACCATCTATACAAATATTAGTGCGCTTATCACCCTGACCACAGTGCTATTCATCATTATTAGAACTATACTCCCAAATTTGTGAATCTTTGAACAGAAAGGAACACTTTTGTTCTGTAATAAAATTAGTATGTCAAAGTCATTTGATAGAGTGTGTGTCACAAAGGATTAATCCATAAACTTGAACATTGTGGCATAATGGGAAAACCACTCAATGGGATTAAATATTATATATCAAAGAGAAAGCAACGAGTCGTCGTAAATGGTACTTTATCAAATTCAGACACTTTAGTAGGCAGAGTACCTCAAGGACTAGTTTTAGAAGCATTATTATTTTAAATGTATATTAATGATATAACTGTGTAACAAGACTAATTGCCGACTATACGAACACAACTTTATTTACTGTCATATCTTTCATTGAAAACAACCTTAACGCAAACTTGATAAAGCTTCACGAATGGTCGAACAATGGCTTGTATCCTGTATAATGATTTAAAAGCAGACTTACATTGAGTTGGACTTAGCCCTAATTCCTATAGTAGTTGTGGAAATCATTTCGAAAATAGGTTTTTTTTTTCTTTGAATGCATTTTATATGAAAGGCAAAGACACGCTTTCTGGAATTCACTACAAACCTCTGTTTGTAATTTAATGTTTTTTTATTAGAATATTCAGATTGTTCATCAAGTATCTTCTTGGTAGTCTATAGGTGCCACAATTCGGATGACCCTGGGTACGTACATGCTGCTGAATAATCAGGAGATGCGACAGTTCAGACAATTCAACTCAGTACGAGCCTAAGCATTTTCTTGTAATATGTAAAAAAGAAAAGAAAAGAAAAGAAAAGAAAGATTGTGAAGTGTGCACGAAGGATGAAATCTCCAGAAAAGGATCTCCTCGGGTGTCACCGTCCTATAGACGAGACACTGGATTAAGCTTTATGGAATCAACCACTATTTTGTAGAAATGCTCACTCAACTGCAGTGTGTGTGCAGAGATACTGCCTTGATTACGGTTTTGTGTTCAGATTTATAGAAATGTCATGGGGGCGGGGTATTTTTAAGGTTGTCTTAAATTTGCCTTCCAGTTCAGTCTAACAGTAAAATGTTGCTTTAACCTTGCACATGTATATCAAAAGTTATAACTACATAATTTATCATCGGGCACGGCAATAATAACCATAACAAAAACGATGGAAATGTTTTATTTAACGACGCATTTTATTTACGGTTATGTGGCGTCAGACATATGGTTAAGGACCACACAGATATTGAGAGAGGAAACCCGCTGTCGCCACTTCATGGGGTACTCTTTTCGATTAGCAGCAAGGGATCTTTTATATGCACCATCCCACAGACAGGGTTGTACATACCACGGCCTTTGATATGCCAGTCGCGAAATAGCCCAATGGGCCCACCGACGGGGATCGATCCCAGACCGACTGCGCATCGAGCGAGCGCTTTACCACTGGGCTACGTCCCGCCCTAACAAAAATAAACGATTAAATAAGCATAAACATTGATAGAATAAGCATAAACATTGATAGAATAAGCATAAACATTGATAGAATAACTATTTTTACTAAGGCAAATTCAGTCTACTATCGTTTGATGTGCCACATTATCGTTTCTTAATTATCAACGTCTATAATTAATCATTCCGCTACCTACAATGCTATTTCTGGTATTGGATGAAATATGTCCCACAGGAGCCTCAGAGACATGGATAAACATCATAAACCAAGCCAAACAACTGCCCCATTATCATGTTTGTATTGGATATCAACGAACCGTATTTAGTCATAAATGGAAATAATATAATTAAATCAGATAATTAGTATATTGTGTATTGTGTGCCATTCGTCTGACAGCATGACGGCTATTGGATAGGTTTCAACTAATTGGCCATTTGTGACAAGTGAAGATTTAGTAGGGAATACAAAATTTAAGTACTAGAAATTTGGCACACGTTCTGGGAAAAAATATTCAAAGCAAAGTGGCCGAGGAATGAAGAAATAATTTTCATTTCAGTCGGGGGAAATCGTTCAAGTGTTACGTACTTGGGAATTTTAAATTTTAGAAGTCTGTAATGGAAAGTGGAACTGAAATCAACACGTGCAGACTTAATCGCTTGCAAGATTCCCTCAAGCCATTGTTGTGGTCGATGAAACTGTTTGGTGTCTATCACGACGTACATGATGTAACCAGCGTAAGTCCATCAATCCAGATGACGTGGCAATCGAATCCAAAGCAAAATAGGAGATGCCCTTCAATCCTACGTTTTTACTGTGCAACTGTTTTGATAATAGCGTGGTTAAATCTTATCAGGTATGGCGTGGGTCTCCTTCCAAGCGATCGTTTTATTTCGCTGAGAATTGCTTTGTTAGTATGGTTTGGACTCGTGGCTGTTGGAGACCTCATCATGTTCATAATCTGTGAAAAGAAGACGCATCTCAGACGTTTCTATAAACAATGGAACGAACTGTACCAAGACATTGAATGTGTCACGGCGGAAAAGAGAGGAGCTGGATTGTCTCGGGTAGTTATTATCGGAACAGTGGCTGGTTGGTTGGTTATCATTATGAACGTGGCTACTATCATATATGTGGCTATTTATACAAATATGGCAGAAACGATTGTACGACCTTTTCCTGTCTCTACACTCTCCAATGTTTTGTTTCTAATTGTAATGTTTGTAGCAACCGGTATCTATATATTCCCGGTTATTTTCGTTATAGTAATTTGTTATGAAGTGATGTCCAGCTTTGACAGAATGTCTGCTGTTATAGAAAAGCATGTCCGAGACGCAGGGGATGGTGTACCATTGGCCCTTGACAAGTTACGTCGAATCCACCTGCAGCTGTGTAGAGGCGTGTCTCTCCTGGACCGCTCGTTTCGACTCCTGGTGGTGACCGAGTACATAACTAACATTCCTCTGGCGTGTTTCCTCGTTTACTTGAGCGTCAATGTTCTGGATGATCTCTTCATGACCATGTCTAATCTGACGTTTATATCTTCGAACGTCTTCGTCATTGCTGCCGTAACACTCAGTTGTGCATTAGTTCACGAAGCGGTATGTTGCTCTTTTTTTTCTGGATCATTACATAATCCGTAAAATATTAATTTGCGAATGTCCAATTTCACAACCATCTCACGATTTGACACTAATAATTGTTACATACAACACAAGACTGCAAAATATATATCTTTTGTTCTTGTCGCCAGGAATCTAAATCGACCATAATACATTAGGAGAGAGAGAGAGAGAGAGAGAGAGAGAGAGAGAGAGAGAGAGAGAGAGAGAGAGAGAGAGAGAGAGAGAGAGAGAGAGAGAGAGAGGCAAGGTATATTTTGGATTTTACGTCCAAGTACTTTGGTGTGTAGGAAATAAATGAAGTGTTAACTACTACAACGATTAAATCTATCAGAAAAAACCCCACTGAATATCCACACTAATATTTTAAAAAATAAATTGCATTTAATATGTCATTTTAGTCTATTAGACGAAGACAAATTTACAAAGGTAAAAAACTCATAACAGTTTCTTTAAATTAATTTTATAGATGTATTTGCATTTAAAAAGCTTCAACTATAAATAACATAGACCCCAATTCTGTTAAAGTTTAGCCCACCTCACCAAGTAATCGGTAACCTAAAGAAACATTATTTAGCAATAATAATAATAATAAATAAAATAATAATAATAATAATAATAATAATAATGAATCACAAAAGGCATATAAAAGAAATGGATGTAGATTGTTAACACTGAATGAAGAAATATTTGTTTAGTCTGCTGTCATTTGATGTGCTGAATTATTGGGGGGGGGGGGGGGGGGGGGGTAATTATCAAAATCTATAATTGTCTGCCAGCTTATGTCAAAATATACTTGAACTGTTCATGTGAAAAAGTGTGAAAATTTGCACACTGGTATAGTTTTTAATTCTCTTTCATATAAAAGCAGGACACATGCGGTCTCGTCTCAATCGTGGCCGCCATCTTGATTTTCAAAACGGCCGCTATATAAAAAACAAAACAATACGCCTATAATTTGGCTCCCAGGATACGTGATTTAAGTTGGTCATTCCATGTTTTCAGACATGAAAACACTAATTTATGTTTATGATTTTATACTTGAAAACCATATGTGGGACCCGTTAGATAGAAAACATTGTGCAAACCTAAATTAGTTGCACATTATTCCATTTATAGTCAGTCTGTACGTAGGGTAACACATTCCTGCACACTTACACATTTCAGTGCATGAAAGCAATGCCGTTAAAAGGAAGTCTCAATATACGATCTAGCTGCCTCACTTTGGTAAAGATTACCATTTTTTCCTGGTCTATCTGGATATTTTCATTTGTACTGTCATAAAGAAGTATAACACACCACTGATACATGCTCTCATTTGTGATGCAAGTGGACATTTGGGACAGACAAAAAAATCTGTTTAATAGCACGAAAAGCTGTCTAAATGTTCTGTGCTGTTTCTCCCCAATGCTACTGAACGACAATGATTTGTCACACCCACTGACTGTATGGAACAATCTAAGTGTCTTTGCCATTTGTTCTCCTTGTCTGACTGCAATGTCATGAGCTGATATCATCATATAATTTGTCTTCATTCCATAGACAATCCATGTTCATCAACAGGTAAAGTTTGAACATGGACAATTGCAAGGGACATAACATCAGTGTCAGTCGATCTGATCAGTACTATCTTATCTTCTGTGTACAATGGAGAGCATGTAACTGTATTTTTGTGTCAGCTTCTTCGTGATCACATGGTATCAGGCCAGGTAACATAGTCCACTCAAATGAACACATAACGATGGTGTCTTGTGTGTTGTGCTTCTTCTTGCCTTCAACTTATGTATTGCAATGCAGTGTGACAAGTACTGATACCGCTGAATTTTATTTTCATCCACATCGGAGGAAACTGCCAGTTTTTATAATTTAACAATAAAGCAGTTCCCTGTTTTCTTTCTTGCGGTACTGATCTGTTCAGGCTGTTGCTGTTGTATCGATTACATACCACATTCAAACGCTTTTATAGTCCATGAGCCAGACCTCAAAATTTTGAGTTTGAGTACCAAATTGGTGAACAGATCCAACATGCATTTTTAGTTATTCTGATATCTGAAGTGTTCAAAATCATTTGATGGACATATTAGATCGGTAGCCAAGTGCTATTTTGGCCAAATCACTAATCAGCAAAATGATCATACCTCACTAGCAAAATGACCAATGAACATGCAGTTTGGCTAATTTTGTTAGGTTTACAATTCTGTATTAGCTGCTATATAATTTTTCATATTTATTTTATAATGTCTTTACCATAATCAAGAAAATGTCTGGGGAAAAAAAGGCCTGTTTAAAAAAAACAAATCATTATGCATCTTCAAAAGTTATTTACTATTTTAAATCAAAGCATCTTCAAGCCAATTGTCGTTTTAGGTCATCTAGATTGATATATGAGGCATCCATTAAAACGTTTACATCAAGGTCTTCAGCTATTTTGTAACTATGTAGACATATTTTATTTACATGTGTACGGTGGCAGCAACGGGTATGGCTATTATTGTAGTGCTACCAAGTTGCTCTCTCTTGTTGCCAGATTTCTACCAGGAATCTAGTACGCTTATTCTTATTTTCTGTACTTACCAATAGTCTCTTTCAGGTTTTATGGGCGGGACGTAGCTCAATGGTACAGCGCTCGCTTGATGCGCGGTCGGTCTGGGATCGATCCCCGTCGGTGGGCCCATAGGGCTATTTCTCGTTCCAGTCAGTGCACCACGACTGGTATATCAAAGGCCGTGGTATGTGTTATCCTGTCTGTGGGATGGTGCATATAAAAGATCCCTTGCTGCTAATCGAAAAGAGTACTAGGCCATGAAGTGGGAACAGCGGCTTTCCTCTCTCAATATCTGTGTGGTCCTTAACCATTTGTCCGACGCCATATAACCGTAAATAAAATGTGTTGAGTGCGTCGTTAAATAAAACATTTCCTTCCTTTCAGGTTTTATAACTTACATTTTTTTTTTTTTTGGGGGGGGGGGGGGGGAGCAAGGAATGTAAACCCACAGATAGTAGTGTATATTATGGTTGTATTTGTGGAATTCATCTTTGTTCGCAATATTTAGTATGATAGGCTATGTGTAGGATAGTCAACTGGACCTGAGCGTAAACAGATACCTACGAAGTGCTGCGTCAGGTAAGTACAACGAACGCGGTCAGCAGTGCAGATCAAAAGAGGAGAAGCGTCTAAAATGGTCGGAAACTGTTAAAAGGGTCTTGCGTATTATATTGCATTTTGTACAAAATCCCACATATGAGCAAACTGATCATAACTCATTTATAAAATGCAGTTTAGCTTCTTTTGTTAAGTTTACAATTGTGCATTATCTGATGTGTAGCTTTTAATATTTAATTTACTGAATTCAAGGAAATATAATGATAAAAAGTTTGTTGGGTTTGTTTTTCAATTTTTTCATGAAGCTGTAATATATGATCTCAGAAAAGCTACTATAGCATACAATATAAAGCGTTTGGAAATAAGCAATTAATCCTAATGTAAACAGAATGCGATTCTGCATCTATTTATATTTTGTTTCACATGTTTTTATGATTATAGTTTGTCTCAAAATAAATCGAACACAAACAAAACATACATTTTAAATAGTTTCTTATTAAAAGATAGCACCACGAAACTTTAATTGAAATGGTTATTTGGAATCTTCATCTGATGGAGGTTGTCTTATCAACAGGTCGAGGCCCATATCAATATATCATTGTGGAAGGGGTCCTTTGAAGGGTCTGTATGGATGTTTAATTCATGGTTATAATTAGAAAGTAAAAGCCAATAAAGTCAATAAAAAAGATTGGTTCGTTTTATTGTAAATTTTTCACCATTGATTTCAGAAAGAACGGAATTTGTTGCTGATACCTATGTAGTGTTTTTAATATAATGACAGACTGGCCAGTGAAAAGAAATTTACCAAAACATGTCATAGTTCCCTGGGGCAGCTAACAAAAAAAAGTGCATTTTTGGTTAAAAGCATGAAATCCTGACCCATTACGGTTGCAAGTTACTGAGTAAGTAAGGTGTGCAAAATTGTTCTGCGTAGTCACAAAATGTTGAACATTTCGGAAGCAATGCATCAAGTATAACGGAACCATCTACACTTTTTGCATCTTTTTCCGACATGTCACAATCAGAAGTTGTAGCTAATTATCAAAGCAGCCAATGAGATCGGACTATGTAAATTGTCTTTTGTCTCCTGTATCTAAAAGTGTAAGCGATGATCCCTGGTTTCAATGTGTTTCATGTCTCAATTTCTGGATTGACAAGAAATGTACATCCTGCCAAATAGTTCACAGTGGCGTTTCATGTTTTTAAACTGACGTAAACATTTTGATTGATTTTAATGTGATGTCTTTGGCAAAGGAGTCCTGTTGTTCTTTGAGATGGAGTCTGACACTGGACTGGCTTGTTTGGCAGAGTGGAACACAGCTTCCCTGGTTATGGTATTTTGTATGCTGATTTCTTGGTGTTTTGTTTGTTGTTGTTGGTGGTGGTGGTTTTGTTTGTGGTGGTGCTGGGGTGGGGGTTGTTGTATGTTTTGTTGTTGTTGGTTGTTGTTTTTGTTGTTGTTTTTTATGTGGTTTTTTTGCTTCTTCTTTTTTTTCTTTTTTTTTTTTTTTTTTGGGGGGGGGGGGGGGGGGAGGTCAAAGTGTGGTTTCCCCCTGTAATCCACTTAATCAAAGTGGAAGGATTATCTGTAATTCCAATATTCTCAAAATCTTTGATGCATTCTTTTACATGTTCATGAACTTGATCCATGGTGGAGAAGCATGGGCTCCGTGTTTGTTTGTTGGTTTTTGTTGTTGTTGGTTTTAGGGTTTTTTAGGTTTGTAGTGTTGTTTTTTACAGTACAACCAACTGACACTTTTCAAATTCCTCATGAACTGTTGGTAACTGTTGTTGCAGATGCATCATAATTTTAACATGTATCGTTTGTATGGTCTATTGAAAATATCTACATCTATATGTAGCCACTGTCTGTCCAAAGCTGTGAATACAGTCCTTGAAGTCTGCTTCAAGGATAGAACACACAAACTGCATGGTAAAAAGTTACGTTTTTGAACATCAGTCAGAACTCATAAATTAGAACACATAGTCCATGTTTCGAAAAAACCCTACAAATAAAGACATCCATTACTAATAAGAGTTTGCTTTGTGGTACTACAAACAATATAATATAAACGAAGCTTTGAAATATGACTTTCTGTCGAATAGCACCTTTTATTACATACCTATTCAATCTTACTATAGTGATAAAGGCCTTTTGAAACCGTGCAATAAATTTATTCTGTATCGCACATATGTGCAATCTGGACCGGAACTTTTAAATGGGGACTCCCCTTTTTCTTTTTACTGCAGTTAGTGCCTTTTATTTACTTACGTCATATATGATTTATAAATGACGTCATATCGTATTTGAAACATTATACAAGGCTGCCGTAGAGTATTATTCTTAACATTAAAGTTACATTATCTGGTTACCATATTATCACATTATGTACAAATGTGAAATTCAAGCTCAAATGCACTTTTAAAAAAGTCGTGTGTGTTCGCTATGAATGGATATCATCAAACGTATACGCTTGATTCGTCGCCTCTGCCGCCATAGTTCGGAAAAGCATAAACGACAGCCTGTTGTCAGTTTCAGTTAACACGTGCGTTTGCCGATTTCAAATTGTAGGGTTCGTCTAAAAAAATTAAAAGAGAAATCTTGCGGTGTAGTTAAAACCGGTTTGATCTTGACAACGTATTATCGACAGTCGTACCTTCCTATTTCAGAATTGATATTTTATAAAGTGTTAGCAGAACTTTCAAAGTTTAGTTTGTATACTAGTAACACATTAATCATGTATATATTTTAAAAATAAAATATACTAAAGTAGACAATGGGCTGGGGGCGGGAATGGGTTGCTGCCAGAACAAATTAGCAATAAACAATATATGGTCCTCATTCCTAGGCCAGATCTTTTGAATGGCCAAGAAACTAATATGTGTTTTTTCTATTTGTTGTTTTCTGGTGAAGGTCATGTTTACTTTTGACATACAAGAAGTGATAGTAGCGAATTTTAGTCAGTTCTGTTGAATTCCATGTGTGTGAAAACATGGGAATAGCTACTTAAATCAAGTATATGGGCAATGGGATATCTGCCATTTCGAAAGCCAAGTTGGCGGCCGCAATTATGGTTGGATCGCGTGTGTCCTACTTTTATGTACAAATTGTACCAATATTAAACATTTTACGCGTTTTTCACATTCTGAACAATTTTTTACCTACTCAAGTAGACTATAATTAATGATTCCGCTAGCTATAATGCCACCATAAACTCACCTGGCATAGGATAAATATCCCACGGGACGTAGTTTATAAACATTGATAAACATCCAGAACCACCCTATTCTTATGATCGTACTGAACATCAGCAATGAACCGTATTTAGCAATCATTAGAATAATAAAAACAGTTAATTGGGATATTGTATGCTGTTTGTCATTCTGTTGAATGCACGACAGCTGTCGGCATAGGTGTTAAAGCATTGATTATTTTTGGACCAATGACGTTTTAGTAGTTTGGAATATGGTTTTAATATGCATACCGATCATGTAAAAGCCAAATATATTTTTATTAAGTACTAGAATATTGGTCCACGCTCAGGGAAGACTAAAGAATATAAAGAGCAAAATAGATGAGCAATGAAGAAATGAGTGAATTTAATTGAAAAAAAATAAATATATATATATATATATATTTACGTGTCAATGAACAATAAAAAAAAAAATGGAAAATGAACCTAAAACCAATTCCTGTAAACGAAATCGCGTGCAGGACGCCCTAAAGCTGTTGTTGTGGTCGATGAAACTGTTTGGTGTCTATCATGAGGTACACGACGTAACCAGCGTGAGTCCATCAATCCAAATGGCGTGGCAATCGAATCCAAAACAAACGAGGGGACATTTTTCCATCCTACGGTTTTACTGTGCAACTGTTTTGGTAATAGTGTGGGCAAATCTGATCAGGTACGGAATGGCTATTCTCCCAAGCGATCGTTACATTTCCCTGAGAATTGCTTTGTTGGTGTGGTTCGGGCTGATTGCTCTTGGCGACCTCATCATGTTCATAATATGTGAAAAGAAGACTCATCTCAGAAGTTTCTATAAACACTGGAACGAACTGTACCAAGACTCGACGGAATTCAAAAGACCTGGGTTGTCTCGAGCAGTTCTTATCGGCACATTGACTGGGTGGTCATTTGTAATGATGAATATGACTGTTGTCTTTTATATGACCTTTTATGCAGACATGGCAGAAACGTTCACACGACCGTTTCCAGTCACTACACTGTGGAAGGTTTTGCTTCTGATTGTCATTTTTATGGCAAGCGGTATCTATGCATTCCCGGTTATTTTCATTGTAGTAATGTGCTACGAGATGATGTCTATCTTTGACAAAATGTCTGCTGTTATAGAAAAACATGTCCGAGACGCAGGGAATGGTGTACCATTAGCCCTTGACAAGTTACGTCGAATCCACCTGCAGCTGTGTAGAGGCGTGTCTCTCCTGGACCACTCGTTTCGACTCCTGGTGGTGACCGAGTACATAACTAACATTCCTCTGGCGTGTTTCCTCGTCTACCTGACCGTCAATGTTCTGGATGATCTCTTCATGACTGTGTCTAATTTGATGTTCATATCTTTGAATATCTTCGTCATAGCTGCCATAACATTCAGTTGTGGACTAGTTCACGAAGCGGTAGGTAGCACTGGGGTTTTTTTCTGGATCGTTACATGATTCGTAAAATATTAATTAGCAAGCAACCAAACAAACGTCATGATTTTTAAGCCAGCCATTCAGTGTTAATAAATGTGTGTGTGTGTGTGTGTGTGTGTGTGTGTGTGTGTGTGTGTGTGTGTGTGTGTGTGTGTACTGTAGATCCTGAAATGCGAGTGACGGTGGGTAGTGAGCAATCATTTACATAACAGGTATAGTTACCGAAATCGGGCTAAACATTAGTATATATATATATTATATACATAGTTATGAAATGTATATATCTACAGAACTCATAAAAGTGATATTAAGTGAAAAGTCATATTTTCACTGTATTTCATAAATTATAAAAGTGATATTAGGTGAAAAGGTAAGGACTGTAGTTCGTGTTTTGCTTTTCTTTATTTTTTTCTTTATTATTATTATTATTATTATTTTTATTATTATTATTGTTTTATTTTGTTTTATTTACTTCTTTTTTTTTCTTCTTTTTTTTTTTTTTGGGGGGGGGGGGGGCGGTTTGAAAGATCGCTTCGTCAGGTTTGTTTCCACAGCAGTATATTAAATAATTATTAATTTAATAATTCAATGATCATTTTTATTCATATGTCTTTTTAAAAAGTCAATGGTCAAAGCAAATTTCAGCAAAATTTCCACCAGAATAAATATATCATGGCGTTACGTGTTTTAGATAAGCGAAATGAATTTTAAAAAGCCAAAGATATTGTATATAACAAATGTGTAGACCATTTTACTCTGAGGGGTTTTAATACGATTTTTATGTCAACAAATGTGTAGACCATTTCATTCTGGTTTTTCGAATACGATTTTTATGTCAACTCATGATGTGTGAACAATATATTTCCACTCATTGCTTCGCAATTCTTGAACATATGGCTTTCACACGTCACTCGTTGACATAACAATCATTTTTGAAACCCCCATGAAATAGCATATATTTATGTTTTAATAAATATGCAGTGCCTTCTATTGTATACCATTTACTCATTTGCCACACATGCAAGGCTTTTGGACTGGTAGGCATATTCAACGATATTTAACGTACATTACTGCTTAATATCAACAAGTATATTAGTATATTTAATCAATCAAACAGTTTATGTGACGGCTATTTTATATAACAGGCGCCGCCATTTTTTTTCCATCCCAGCGAATCGGCCCTGGGCGAGCCGGTGGTTACGTAATAGTTAACGCGTCACATCAGGAACTAATCGAGACTTAGAACTGAAGAAACAAACGTACCTGATTTTGCGGGATGATAAAACGGACAGTGTTCTGTTATAATGGCTATCTCAGTAAGCCAGCAATAAGTATGTATTATTTTTCTGTACAAAATAAACTACCATTCTTCATTTGTCCATGCATTAATCTACGTAATGAAATGATAAACGGTGTGTTTTTGTAGTTAATTGATATATTCTTTTAGTTTCCTCCACCTCATTGGCAGGTGTATACTTGGTAGGTAACCAGACATGGCAATTGCCACCGTCTAGCCACAAAAATACGTACCGGTATTATTAACCTAATATTAGTCTTTGTTTAATGGTATGGAGAAAATGTGGACATTCGTGTTACTAGCAGGTAGTGGATTAGGACTCGTGTCACCATATTGCTGTAGGAAATTAAAACGTTCTCCAATAAATAACTTGTCACTCCTAAAGTGGTAATGGGCATTATCAGCCGACATGTTTTATTACAGTAAGTAATCTGTAAAACTCTTCATAAGTAGACTGTTCCATCTAAAAACGCAGAACTGACCAATTACGTAATTCGAAAGAAAAACAATTATCACTTCATTATTGTGAGTGGTCGTTTTTGTTCCAACTTACCAATAGTCCTAATAATATGCATTTTTAATTGATTTTGTTTAGAGGGAAAACTTCTCCCTTTTAGTTCTGTTAATGAAAATTTAAATATATTTAGTTAAATAGTTTATAATATTTTCAAGTCATTTATGTTGTTTTACAAGTAAGGTTGACCAAAGCGAAGCTCCTTCTACATTACTGCGTTTGTTTACACTGTGTATACACGAGTTGGTAGTAGCTGACGTAACTTCCTTCCAAGCTAGATTACC
Organism: Gigantopelta aegis; assembly: GCF_016097555.1. NCBI lineage: Eukaryota > Metazoa > Mollusca > Gastropoda > Neomphalida > Peltospiridae > Gigantopelta > Gigantopelta aegis. The sequence goes on along the minus strand of NC_054702.1, from coordinate 101,888,423 downwards.
GGATGCGACGATGAAAAACCAAATGGCTGTCCCCAGTTAGCAGGAATAATTACGTGTTTTTTATTCATTCTAAAATAAGTTGTTGTTCATTTGTTAAACTGGCAGTATATGTTGGTGGTCCGGGTATGCTTCTTTCCAACACATAAGGCTCATATTTGACTTCACCACTCCTCTGAGTAATGCTTCAAACTTAAATAAAACAGATCTCAATTCTGTCAACGTTGGGACAAAGTCAACAAGTTATCTGTAACCTAAACAAACAACATTTAGCAATAATAATAATAATAATAGTAATAATAATAATAATAATAATAATAAATCAACATTGACATATAAAAGAAATGGATGTAGATTGATAACACTGATAGAAGAAATATTTGTTCTAATGTAAATCAGTCTGCTGTCGTTTGATGTGCAGAATTATTGTTTTGAAATTATCAAAATCTATAATTAATGATTTCGCTAGCTACAGTACCATCATAAACTCGCCTGGCATAGGATAAATATCGTCCCACAGGACGTAATTTATAAACAGTGATAAACACCAAGAACCACCCTATTCTCTGGTCGTACTGGACATCACTAGAATAATAAAACAAAAACAATTAATTGGGAAATTTTATGTTGTTTGTTATTGTTTTTGAATGCACGACAGCTATTGGCATAGGTGTTGAAACATTGATTATTTTTGGACCAGTTACGTTTTAGCTGTTGGGAATATGGTACTAATATGCATACCTATCATCATAAAGCTAAATATATTTGTTGACATTTGTGCACGTCCAGGAAAGAATAAAGAATATAAAGAGCAAAATGATTGACGAATGAAGAAATGAGTTTGACTTCAATGGATAACACGTGTTAAGAGTTAATGAATGATAATAAGAAAATGGCAAGTCAACATAAAACCAATACGTGTAGACATAATCGTGTCCAAGATATCATGAAGCCGTTGTTGTGGTCGATGAAACTGTTTGGTGTCTATCACGAGGCACAAGACATCACCAGCGTCAGTCCATCAATCCAGATGACGTGGCAATCGAATCCAAGTCGAAAGAGATGTTTTTCTATCCTACGGTTTTATTGTGCAACTGTTTTGGTAATAATGTGGGCAAATCTGATTCGATACGGAATGGCTATTCTCCCAAGCGATCGTTACATTTCCCTGAGAATTGCTTTATTGGTGTGGTTCGGATTGATTGCTCTTGGCGATTTCATCATGTTCATAATCTGCAAAAAGAAGACCCATCTCAGAAGTTTCTACAAACACTGGAACGAACTGTACCAAAACTCTGAATGTGTCACGACGGAATTCAAAGGCCCAGGGTTGTCTCGGGCAGCTCTTATTGGCACATTGGCTGGGTGGTCATTTGTAATGATGAATATGACTCTTCTCGTTTATATGACCTTTTATTCAGACATGGCAGAAACTTTCACACGACCATTTCCAGTCACTATACTTTCGAAGGTTTTGCTTCTGATTGTCATTTTTCTGGCAAGCGGTATCTATGTATTCCCGGTTATTTTCATTGTAGTAATTTGCTACGAGATAATGTCCAGCTTTGACAAGATGTCTCTTGTTATAGCAAGACATGTCCGAGACGCAGGGGATGGTGTACCGTTGGCCCTTGAAAAGTTACGTCGAATCCACCTACAGCTGTGTAAAGGGGTGTCTCTCCTGGACTGTTCGTTTCGACACCTAGTGATGATTGAGTACATTACAAACATTCCACTGGCGTGTTTCCTCATCTACTTGTCCGTGAACGTTCTAAATGATCTCTTCATGACTGTGTCTAATTTGATGTTTATATCCTTGGATATTTTCATCATAGCTGCCATAACATTCAGTTGTGCACTAGTTCAGGAAGCGGTAGGTAGCAGTTTTTATTAGATCATAACACAATCCGTAAACTATTTATTTGCGAACGTCCAATTTCAGAACCATCTTACGATTTGACACTAATATTATGTTACATACGATACACGATTGCAAAATATATGTATTTTATTCTTGTTGCCTGGCATCTAAATAGACCACAGTACATTAGTAGTTAAATATGATAATGTTATTTCGTAACTATAAATAATTGTATGATATATGTACCTCTGGTTAAAACTGCCTGTACATCCGATGTTCTCACTGGGGTCACGGTATTGGGGGGGGGGGGGGGGGGGGGGGCAGTCTGCTCCCACACTTTTCCCTGTTACTGTTCTCAGAAGGCTGCGAATGTATACGAACATACCTTCGAAGCCAGCCCATCCTCACCCCCATCGTGGGGACCACATAAACAAATCGAGTTAACCAAAGTAAAAAAAAAAAGAAAACAAGATACAAACACAAAATGTCATGTATTTATATATAAAAAAGATATATAAATGTATTTTGATCTAATCATACATTTTAAAATTAATTTAAGCCGATGAAAATTGTTATGCTAAATTTTGTTTTTAACAAACATGAATTTATAAGAAAGTTTTAAAATACAGTTACACCAAATGTTTTGTGGAAGAACAAATAAAAAATCCAACTCCTAATTAACAAAGTCTAGTCATGTTTGTCGCGCATTGGGTCGTGACATCAAAGATGTAGGGCTAAAACGTTTAAATCTCCCAATTGCAAGGACAGACATCGACCGCTCTCACCGGCCTCGGTGGCGTCGTGGTTAGGCCTTTGGTCTACAGGCTGGTAGGTACTGGGTTCGGATCCCAGTCGAGGCATGGTATTTTTAATCCAGATACCGACTCCAAACCCTGAGTGAGTGCACCGACCAGTGATCCATAATTGCTTCAACAAAGGCCATGGTTTGTGCTATCCTGCCTGTGGGAAGCGCAAATAAAAGATCCCTTGCTGCTAATCGGAAAGAATAGCCCATGTAGTGGCGACAGCGGGTTTCCTCTCAAAATCTGTGTGGTACTTAACCATATGTCTGACGCCATATAACCGTAAATAAAATGTGTTGAGTGCGTCGTTAAATAAAAGATTTCTTTCTTTGTTTATTAACACAAATTAATCTTTTACCAGTCATCATTTTCTCAAAGCCACAGGTCACGAGACTAGTTGAATTCTGTAACAATCGTCGTCTGCTTGCGTTTTCTTTTAAGTTCAGAAAGACCATATAATATCTTGTTTAATGTTTTAGATAACACCAATAACAATCGATCATCTTGCATGTGAACTGTTCATGTGCAGTAACGACAAATCAATCGTTTAGCTGAATGTCGGCAACTTTTGATGATGCTCATAATACCGGTACGGCATCGATTTCAGATCGCGCAATTCATATCTACCTTTTTTATTCTTTTATTTTAACACATATTATTATTATTATTATTGACACATAAACAAAAAGACTAGTTGGGAGCAATATATCGACACAAACGTAATATCGACTCATACGTATCGACTCAACCTAGATAAAAATATGATCGCTAATACACGTTTTGGCCGGGACCGATCTATCATCAGTCACTTCGACACCAGCTATATATATCGAGAGAGAGAGAGAGAGAGAGAGAGAGAGAGAGAGAGAGAGAGAGAGAGAGAGAGAGAGAGAGAGAACAGATGCATGCATACATACATACATACATACATTACATTACATTACATTACATTACATTACATTACATTACATTACATTACATACATACATACATACATACATACAGAGAAACACACAGAGACTGATTGAGAGAACCGGCGGAGAAAGGTACAAGTACTTTTGTGTACGCATAAATATATTATGAAATAAAATGAAGTATCAGCTGCTACAGACATTAAGACTATCGGTGGGAAATGCCCAGGGTGTTAGTTGGAGACATCTTATCAAAGTATAGAACTCTCTTTAAATTAAAGTTATACATGTTCTTTTTAATCTTCGAATGTACGCTACCACATACAGATTTATTTTGCAATAACTATTTGCATTTAGAAAAGCTTCAACCATAAATAAAATACACCCCAATTCTGTCAAACTTTAGCCCACCTCACCAAGTAATCGGTTTAACCTAAACAAACATTATTTAGCAATAATAGTCATATTCTCAAAGATAGCTAATACAAAATATAACAATATATTTAGTTATTGGCTGAATGGACCACGGTTTAGTTTAAGGCTAACGCCCGAAAATAAGGCTATTGTGCAACATAAATAAAATGTCGCACAAATAAAATTAATATGAAATGCAAATGTAATATTATATTGAAAGTTGCAAATTGGAAATATGAATGAATTGTCATACAAATAAAATGTCATATTGAAACTTGTAAACATATAAAAGTTCTTACGTTTGTTTAATATAGCAACAATATGCACACTGGAACCAGATGTACACACGTCAAAAAATATGCAATCAATTATTAAAGAAAATACATCGTAATCCAATTGTAATAAAATCGTACTTGATATTGGTGGCTACGCATGGCAAAAATCTCACCGTGTGCGGGCTACATGATCTATCAGCCGAGCTGAATTTACTAACTGACCACTACCGTCATTGTGACAGTCGTAAGCAAACTAGCTCAACACTTAGCTAATCGTGTGTGGTGAAACTGATATGAGCTATCAGCTGAACTAAGGTCTGAAGTAATTTTTTCTCAGTTAGTAGTAGTAGCTCTCGTCTGCGGTAGGCCTAACTTAAAGGTACCTAAATATTACGTCAAGCCGTTATGACGTCACTTATAACAACGGTATGTAACGCCACCTATCACGATACGATGGACCACACAAACCCAATACATTTAATTGTTACAATATACAACATCAATAACAATTAAAAGTATCAAGCAAACAATTTAAATTATTTAATAATTATAACCGTGTTACTTTGATGACTTCATTTAATAGGCATATTAAATCTTAATATTAATGAATCACAAAAGGCATATAAAAGACATGGATGTATATTGTTAACGCTGATAGAAGACATAATTGTTCTAAAATTTGTTTTGCTGTCCTTTAATGTGCAAACGTATTGGGGAGTTTTATTTATAAAAATTTTTTATTTAATGATTCCGCTAGCTACAATGTCATCATAAACTCACCTGGCATAGGCTAAATATCGTCCCACTGGACGTAGTTTATAAATAGTGATAAACACCAAGAACCACCCTATTATCTGGTCGTACGGGACATTAACAATGAACCGTATTTAATAATCATTAGAATAATAAAATAAAAACAGTTAAATGGGATATTGTATGTTGTTTGCTATTCTTTAGAATGCACGACAGCTATCGGCATAGGTGTTGAAACATTGATTATTTTTGGACCAGTGACGTTTTGGCTGTTGGGAATATGGTATTAATATGCATACCAATCACCCAAAAGCCAGATATATTGTTTATTAAGTAGTAGAACATTGATTCACCTTCAGGAAAGAATAAAGAATTAAAAGAGCAAAATGGATGACGTATGAAGACATCACTTTGAATTTAACGGCAAAAACTTGTTAAGACTTAATGAATGATAAGAAAAATGGCAAGTGAGCCTAAAACCAATACGCGTAGACATAATCGTGTCCAAGACGCCATGAAGCCGCTGTTGTGGTCGATGAAACTGTTTGGTATCTATCACGAGGTACAAGACATCACCAGTATCAGTCCATCAATCCAGATTGCGTGGCAGTCGAATCCAAAACAAAAGTGGGGACGCTGTTCCATCCTAAGGTGTTACAATGCTACTATTTTAGTAATAATGTGGGCAAATTTGATCAGGTATGGCATGGCTATCCTTCCTAGCGACCGTTACATTTCGCTGAGAATTGCTGTGTTGGTGTGGTTGGGATTGGTGGCGCTTGGCGACCTTATCATGTTCATAATCTGTGAAAAGAAGACCCATCTCAGAAGTTTCTACAAACACTGGAACGAACTGTACGAAGATGCTGAATGTGATACGATGGAATTCAGAGGACCAGGATTGTCTCGGGCAGTTCTTACTGGCACATTGACTGGGTGGTCATTTGTAATGATGAATATGGTTATTCTCTTGTATATGACCTTTTATGCAGACATGGCAGATATACTGACACGACCTTTTCACGTCACTATACTTTCTAATGTCTTGCTTCTGACTGTGATGTTTCTGGCAAGCGGTATCTATGCATTCCCGATTATGTTCATTGTAGTAGTTTGCTACGAAGTGATGTCCAGCTTTGACAAGATGTCTGCTGTTATAGAAAAGCATGTCCGAGACGCAGGGGATGGAGTACCATTGGCCCTTGACAAGTTACGTCGAATCCACTTGCAGCTGTGTAGAGGCGTGTCTCTCCTGGACCGCTCGTTTCGACTCCTGGTGGTGACCGAGTACATAACTAACATTCCTCTGGCGTGTTTCCTCGTCTACCTGACCGTCAATGTTCTGGATGATCTCTTCATGACTGTGTCTAATGTGATGTTTATATTCTTGAATATCTTCGTCGTTTTTGCCATAACATTCAGTTGTGCACTAGTTCACGAAGCGGTATGTAGCAGTGTTTTTGTCTGGATCATTACACTACACGTAAAATATTAATACTCGAACGTCTAATTTCATGTTCATCTCACGATTTTATCTAATAGTAGTCACATACTTTCCTTACACATTGGCTTGGACGTGGCTTTTATTATGGTTTAAAGAAGCATTTGTCAGGCTACTGTAATTAACACACCCAACACATGGTTATTGTTCAGAGATTATAAACGTATCTATCCGTGTTTGTACAAAATAGTGTAATTTAAAAGTGTATCATTACGAAATATGGCCATGAATTGAAATTGCGTTAAGATAGGCCGTTGTATTTGGGTCTGTTGTGTACAGAGCCAAAACGGGCCTATATATATATATATATATATATATATATATATATATATATATATATATAATGTCAGCATCACATCTAGTCAATCCCATTCACTCAGCTCATTATTTGCTGGTCCGATCAACAATTCAGTCATTATGTGTGTCAAAACCTCATTGATGGAAGCTTCACGCTAAAATCTAAACTGTACATCGATGATGTCTCGTTGGTCACAGTGACGTAGTTTAAGTTTACGTGTGACCCAATTCGTAAAAAAAAAGGTATCGACATCTGCTTACTTCTGTGTTGTGGCGTGTTTGCAGTTGGTTTATAATAAATAAAATACTAAACGAGCTTGCCTGTCATACCATTTTTGTGAAACTCATGGACAGTGTTGGTATCTGGCTTTCGCTCGTCAGATACCAAAACTGTTCACTCGTTTCATAAAAATAGTATGACAGGCAAGCTCGTTTAGTATTCTATATATATCTACATATACATGTAAAATAAAATATCTAAACCATGAATTGCATTGTATTGCCATGCCCTGTCATGGAGGTGTCATACAGATAACTCCCGAGCGTTCAGAAATTCAAGACGACACGGCATCAAATTTGAATTCTTTAGTATTGATTGATGAAAGCTTCCAATATGAAGAGGGTAAAAGCTGTAACAAACAAACAAAAAAGGGAATTACTACCCAAGAAAACAAAAACATTTGCTACCGGGTCACCATCTCCAAATTTTATAAAATTTCACCCATTTGTACATCCATATAAATGGATGCATAACAATTTAGGGCCAAATTCTAATTAGTTTTCAAATTATGGTCGATCAAATGCAGGGCCCGTGTCCCATTTTTGACATTCGCGACTGTGTCATGTGATTTCGGGCACTTTTGAATGCTAAAAACTTAATTTATTATAAAGATATCAAGTTGCTGTATGAGCTAATTCAGGACCGGGGGGGGGGGGGGGGGGGGTCGAATATGAACCAAGTGGACCTTTTTCTATTTTGTTTTTGCACCACCCGAAACTCCATGATTTTTATTTTTATTTTCGGGGACTATTACTGCCTGATTATTTAACACAGATAGAAACTATTTGATTTGAAGTATATACATATAGATGTTTCTTTACGAGAAAGCTTATCTGAATAAAATTAAATATTAATGTGTAGTTAGGATACAAAGTTGAGAAAACATATACAATGTGAAAAATGTATCAGCATACCCAGGGTAGTTTGACCATGTGGGCAGTTACCTAGCACTATAAGCTTTTAATATAATTAAGTAATACATATTTGGTACATATGTACCAAATTGTAACTTTGTGGCTCAGCTCCTTGATAGGTAAATGAACTTAAGTTTGTAACCCCTGTTACGAATTTAAGAACAAAGTAAACACGTGTAAAGTAAACACGTGTATCAGTGCACAAAGACTGTACTTTTCATTTGTAGAAATAAAAAATGTATCCAGAAAATAGATTAAGAATATGTAAATATTCAGGTTTAACTTCACATTATTTGTTTTTAAATGTTTGTAAATATCCCCTCAGGATGAGTCGTTTTCCCCTTATTTCACATGCATTGTCACCACTCTATCGACATAATTTCTAAGCCTTTAGATTGCACCAAAGCTGATAATACAATAAAACAGTGTAAATATATGAAAATATATGCAGAATACAGCATATTTGGTGCTATGGTTTTGACCTTGAGATATGATCTTGAAAATATTTCGAAAAAAATTGTCACCAAAGTTTTTCAGAATGCTACTGTAATAAGCTTTAAAATGATATTTGTTGCCAATTTTCTTCATCAAATTCCCACGAAATTACAAATGGCCCTGGACAATTAATAGAGTTCCACAGCACACAGCAATATGATATGTATATTCTGTTATTTGTTGCAGGCGCATGCCCCTTTGGAACACATACTGGAGATCCGACACCAGAACGTGACGCCAGACCAGTCTCTGCAGGTTTGTATTGGGGGAGATATTAGATACAAGGTTAAATGTTGTTAATCACTGCTACCCTTTCTCTTTCGATGGACCGTTCCAAAATACGCCAGCGAGGGCGGTCCCCTCCTGCCACCCACCCCAAACCCTTTCCTATCCTAGATGGAGGAGCCGGCCAAGGCCGACACCGGGCGCCCTCGACAGGCATGTGCTACAACAGCTTGCTCTGAATGTGCACGTTAAACCCTATGACCTGGCCTGACCTGTTAGTCGTGCCCTGGAAAAATGGTCCAGGTGGTCGGGGGTTGTGCCTAGGACATCATGTTTGAGCCTTAATTGGATAGATATTGTGTACGAAAATAAGTGTTGTTTTGGGGGTTTTGTGTTGTTGTTTTTTAAAATCACCGTTTACTTTTTAGAGAAATAAATTAAGTTGAACAGTAACCAAAATATAATGTATATATAATTACCATGGTGGTCGCTTTGACTCTACCTCTCTCTGGCTCTCTGCCTCTCTCTCTCTGTCTGTGTCTGTCTGTGTCTGTCTGTCTCTCTGTCTCTCTCTGTGTCTGTCTCTGTCTGGCTGTCTCTCTCTCTCTCTCTCTCTCTCTCTCTCTCTCTCTCTCTCTCTCTCTCTCTCTCTCTCGTAGAATGAACGTTTTGAATTAAAAATAATAATAATCAGTCGAACTGAGACAAATTACGTAAGTTGTAATTTTGTATTGGCTATTATGCAAATCAGAATTTTATATCACCAGTTTACCTAAATCATGTAATCCCACATAAAAGGTATGACTGTGACGATAATATTTATGAAAAAAATAAATAAAACTTTACTGTTTTCTTCAAATCTTTATCCCTTGACCTTTAATGACCTCTTGTGACCACACACACGTTTCAAAGTTGACCTCCACGGGGATATGTTGCAGCACAACATCATCCTGCATGGAATAATCATCTTGGTCGCTTTGACTATCTCTGAAGAACAAAATCCTTTTTCAAGCTTTTTGGCCACCAGACTATGAAAGACCAATGTGTGTGATAATTTCATACCCAGCTTTAGAATGGCAGCATGCATGATATTAATATTGTGTTAAACATATACATAAAACAAAACAAAACAAAAATATTGCTACTTGGGAAACGTACACAGAATCTTGCTACTTGGGGAATGTTTACAGCATTTAATGTTATTAATAAAAACATATCAGCATGGGGTATTTAGACAGGACCGAAACAAATGCATTATTTATGCGTTAGATGCTGGTCAAATATTGTAAACAACTTTAACAGCTTTTACAGATGTATAGAACAACAGTACTTTCTGACCTCTGTATCATGAATAATTAAAAACCAGCAATATAAAGTGTCTCCCCGGTGCTCTCTTCGTCTGACGCCTTTGATGTCCAGCTGGTCTTCCCGTTCTGACCACGCAGTTGTTCACTGATCCGGAACAGATGTCCGTATATGGACCGCCCATGCATACCACGCATTTTTTTTATAATCTTGAAATGTTTACAGCACTTAATGTCATTAATAAAACCATATCAGCATGTGGTGTTTAGACATGACCGAAACAAATGCATTATTTATTTATTATTTATATGTTAGATGCTGGTCAAATCTTGTAAACAACTTTAACAGCTTTTACAGATGTATAGAACAAAAGTACTTTCTGACCTCTGTATCATGAATAATTAAAAAACAGTAACATAAAGTGTCTCCCTGGTGCTCTCTTCGTCTGACGCCTTTGATGTCCAGCTTGTCCTTCCGTTCTGACCACGTAGTTGTTTACTGATACGCAACAGATGTCCGTTTATGGTCCGCCCGTACATACCACGCATTTCTTTAATCAGCTGCTGTTGTATTATGCTGAAATACAGGTGCGTCGCAAAACCATTGGAAATCTGTTTACTGCCCTTCAGTGAACACCTCTTGATGATTATTGATATAGACCATCGAGGTTGAAGGAAAAGCCACACTGCAGCCGCCCCATTAGTAGCATGGTCCCCGTAGACACAGCTTCGCAAGCCGTATAAACAACCGTATAGCATACTGCATTTCGCAGTGCAGTATATTGTACGGAATGGTATCTTGGCTTGCGAAGATGTAAAATAGCATACATTACAGCAGAAGACTATTGGAACGGGAAATACTCCCAACAAGTCCACTGATGTGGGGTAGTCCAAAGAAGACTCGTACGTCTGATGGACGCTCTTCTCCACTGTACTACATGACAGGACCCATGGGAGTAGTCACCACCTTATGAAAACTCTGCTTATGCAGAGATAATATATGGAATGCGATATCTGTTTTGTAGTTCAGATTTGTACATCTCCGGGTCTTGACGCAGCCCAATGGTAAAGCGCTCGCCTGGTGCGCGGTTGGTATAGAATCGATCTCTATTTGGGGACCTATTGGGCTATGTATCGTTCCAGCCAGTGCACCACGACTAGTATATCAACGTCTGTGGTATGTACTATCCTGCCTATAGTATGGTGTGTATAAAAGATCACTTGTCACTAACTGAAAAAAGGAGCTGATTTCCTCTCTATGACTAAAGTTAAAATTACCAAATGTTTGAAATCCAATAGCCAATAATTGATAACTCAGTGTGCTCCTGTGATGTCTTCCACCCCATTCATAAAAAGGAGATACATGCATTCCTTTCACGTGTGTTAGTCGCTGATCATAAGGCGTCTATATTATGTATAATTGTTATTTGATTTGATTTTGTTTTTCTCAAGGTGACACTTTTCATTAGCCAGTTGACTGACACTTCTATTGGCTTCACCATGGCTGGAATGCTCCTTCTAACCAAGGAAGTCCTACTTACTGTGAGTATAGTACGTTCTCTTTAGGGTCATATTGTGTTCACCATGGCTGGAATGCTCCTTCTAACCAAGGAAGTCCTACTTACTGTGAGTATAGTACGTTCTCTTTAGGGTCATATTGTGTTCACCATGGCTGGAATGCTCCTTCTAACCAAGGAAGTCCTACTTACTGTGAGTATAGTACGTTCTCTTTAGGGTCATATTGTGTTCACCATGGCTGGAATGCTCCTTCTAACCAAGGAAGTCCTACTTACTGTGAGTATAGTACGTTCTCTTTAGGGTCATATTGTGTTCACCATGGCTGGAATGCTCCTTCTAACCAAGGAAGTCCTACTTACTGTGAGTATAGTACGTTCTCTTTAGGGTCATATTGTGTTCACCATGGCTGGAATGCTCCTTCTAACCAAGGAAGTCCTACTTACTGTGAGTATAGTACGTTCTCTTTAGGGTCATATTGTCTTCACCATGGCTGGAATGCTCCTTCTAACCAAGGAAGTCCTACTTACTGTGAGTATAGTACGTTCTCTTTAGGGTCATATTGTGTTCACCATGGCTGGAATGCTCCTTCTAACCAAGGAAGTCCTACTTACTGTGAGTATAGTACGTTCTCTTTAGGGTCATATTGTGTTCACCATGGCTGGAATGCTCCTTCTAACCAAGGAAGTCCTACTTACTGTGAGTATAGTACGTTCTCTTTAGGGTCATATTGTGTTCACCATGGCTGGAATGCTCCTTCTAACCAAGGAAGTCCTACTTACTGTGAGTATAGTACGTTCTCTTTAGGGTCATATTGTGTTCACCATGGCTGGAATGCTCCTTCTAACCAAGGAAGTCCTACTTACTGTGAGTATAGTACGTTCTCTTTAGGGTCATATTGTCTTCACCATGGCTGGAATGCTCCTTCTAACCAAGGAAGTCCTACTTACTGTGAGTATAGTACGTTCTCTTTAGGGTCATATTGTGTTCACCATGGCTGGAATGCTCCTTCTAACCAAGGAAGTCCTACTTACTGTGAGTATAGTACGTTCTCTTTAGGGTCATATTGTGTTCACCATGGCTGGAATGCTCCTTCTAACCAAGGAAGTCCTACTTACTGTGAGTATAGTACGTTCTCTTTAGGGTCATATTGTGTTCACCATGGCTGGAATGCTCCTTCTAACCAAGGAAGTCCTACTTACTGTGAGTATAGTACGTTCTCTTTAGGGTCATATTGTGTTCACCATGGCTGGAATGCTCCTTCTAACCAAGGAAGTCCTACTTACTGTGAGTATAGTACGTTCTCTTTAGGGTCATATTGTGTTCACCATGGCTGGAATGCTCCTTCTAACCAAGGAAGTCCTACTTACTGTGAGTATAGTACGTTCTCTTTAGGGTCATATTGTGTTCACCATGGCTGGAATGCTCCTTCTAACCAAGGAAGTCCTACTTACTGTGAGTATAGTACGTTCTCTTTAGGGTCATATTGTGTTCACCATGGCTGGAATGCTCCTTCTAACCAAGGAAGTCCTACTTACTGTGAGTATAGTACGTTCTCTTTAGGGTCATATTGTCTTCACCATGGCTGGAATGCTCCTTCTAACCAAGGAAGTCCTACTTACTGTGAGTATAGTACGTTCTCTTTAGGGTCATATTGTCTTCACCATGGCTGGAATGCTCCTTCTAACCAAGGAAGTCCTACTTACTGTGAGTATAGTACGTTCTCTTTAGGGTCATATTGTGTTCACCATGGCTGGAATGCTCCTTCTAACCAAGGAAGTCCTACTTACTGTGAGTATAGTACGTTCTCTTTAGGGTCATATTGTGTTCACCATGGCTGGAATGCTCCTTCTAACCAAGGAAGTCCTACTTACTGTGAGTATAGTACGTTCTCTTTAGGGTCATATTGTGTTCACCATGGCTGGAATGCTCCTTCTAACCAAGGAAGTCCTACTTACTGTGAGTATAGTACGTTCTCTTTAGGGTCATATTGTGTTCAGACAGCTTAAAGACACAATCTTAAGACGGTAAACCTACTAAATAGCCCAAAATAACATTGTCCCTACGATACTAGTGAACTACTTTTCACGATCCACACTTCCTCGTACATTCTTCAATATGAATATTCTCCCGTAATGTATTTTATTCAGTCGTCATATCTAACTTTATAAATCAATATTTCGGAATGTACGTATAATTGATTACGTTTAATTGGCTGCGTGGCCATAAATCGGTAAAATAACAACATCGTTCATTTTTAGCTAACACTGGCTGTATAAAATGATATCAAAATGTCTTATTGTATCGACGTTGACAAGTCACATAATCTGTACGACAGCCCTTAATTAGCAGACCACCTGCCATCCTGCTTTTAAATAAGCATTTGTCGTATACTAAATGATTATATGTACAACTAATACATTAAATCTTTACAGTTGTCACATTATTGAAGTATTACTGTTGTAAAACAGATATAGTGTTACTGTTTGATTAAATTATTACTAACTTTGTTAAATGCCATTTTATGACGAATAGATTTACACGCTTACCTAGCTTTAGATTTGTCGAAGCACCAGTTATGATAAGATGTTTTTGTTTGTGGGAATTAAAAATGTTGTATTTTTGTTTAATTTAAGTTAACAGACACGTTTTCACAAACAAACTCATGCACATGCATATGAATTCGCATTTGCACACGCACACACAGTATATCAAATAAATCACGTTGGCTTTGTTTTTGTTTTTCAGCTCGGAGGACTCTATGTTACCTATTTCTTCCTGTTGCTCCAGTTCAGTATTTGATTTTGACTCTGTACAAGATATGGGAAATTAATGTTGTTTAACGACTCCAGTGTTTTACTACGGCTATTCGGTACCTAAGATATAGTTATTTCTACCCTGTCTAAACTGCACAAGAAACAACGGGCGTTTTGGGTACTGGTTGGAGTTTCTAGGAGTTTGATTGGTGCCAGTCGAAAGACCAGTCATCCGCGATACGCTATATTGCATGTCTTCATGTATATAATTCCATTTTATAATTACTGTTATATAACAGGCGTCTGAAATTGTTAAAATGCGTGAAAACTGTACTTTTTTGGAAAACAAACAAAAACAGAATGTTATTACCGGAACTACTTTTTATCAATTACGTCAACAACGGAATCCCTGAGGATTCCTTCGTTTCTATTTTTATCCCAATATCGTCTGCACTATGAGTGACAGTGACAAACTGACAGATGACAATCACAATGTCGGATGACAGACACGAATGTTTTGGTGGAGACTTTACATTAAGCCACCGCAATTCAGGCTTTAAACGACTCCGATTTTGAACTGAGACACACAATGTATATGACAGGCCACAGAAACGAAGCTATTAGATGTTATAGCAGAGAATACTCAACAAATAAAAAAAGATACATGAGTGCAGCTCTGTCACATTTGACAAAAACACCAAATCGACAACTTACACGCGAGAAAACACATACGCCTTCGTGCACAATTGCGCGACCTGTCCTTTCCGAGAACAATATCACACAATCACAAACTTCCTCTGAAATCCACACACACAGTAACACTGAAACCCTTTCAAGTCGTTCTTCACTAATTCAGCTTTTGACAACTGCAATATATATATATATATATATATATATATATATATATATATATATATATATATATATATAGCGTAGCGCGTATGAATGTACTAATGCTACTGGTACTAATCAAACGTCTAGAAACTCCAACCAGAACCGGAACGTCCGTGCAAGAAACCTGATACCGCCATATATACCAGACTCGTCGCCAGGAAATTATGATGGGGAGTCTAGACTGGTGAGCGACGTTTTTAGGGTGTGTGCGGTCATGCTCCCCTGGAAAATACATTTTTTTTTAAAGAAAATTTTCTTTGAGCAGGGTCGGGATTCGACCCCCCCCCCCCCCCCCACACACACACACCCTTGCATACGCGTCTGTAGGCTAACGCACAAGTTCAAGTTTATGCTGAAGTCATACACTAAGAATATCAATATTTAACAAAAAAGAAAGAAAGAAATGTTTTATTTAACGACGCACTCAACACATTTTATTTACGGTTATATGGCGTCGGACATATGGTTAAGGACCACACAGATATTGAGAGAGGAAACCCGCTGTCGCCACTTCATGGTCTACTCTTTTCGACTAGCAGCAAGGGATCTTTTATATGCACCATCCCACAGACAGGATAGTACATACCACGGCCTTTGATATACCAGTCGTGGTGCACTGGCTGGAACGAGAAATAGCCCAATAGGCCCACCGACGGGGATCGATCCCAGACCGACTGCGCGTCGAGCGAGCGCTGTACCACTGGGCTACGCCCCGCCCCGAATATTTAACATGTCTAGCTGTCAGTGGACATATGTCAATTACTGTATTACGGTAAACATTGGATATATGTCAGTTACAGGATATATTAATACATTGAGAAACGTTAAATAATAGACATATACATGTCAGTTAAACGTTAAACATTACCTCGGTTATACGAGTTTTAATTCGCATTCATTATTTTATGTTTTATAATATTTTCTTGTTTGTCTATTACTATTACTAGAATTACTATTTATATTTTATTGTTACACGGTGTTGCAGTATTTCGCAAACAGAAACGTTTGATCGCCAACGTTTCTATGGGACAAAAAGCCGAATAATCTAAAACATCATTTTAAATTTTAGACAATTTCCACTCATTTGATCGAGAAGTTAACACTTGTTATCAAATATACCTGGTATATATATAATGAAATATCTTTTGTTTAACAACACCACTTTAGCACATTGATTTATTTTTAGTCATTGACTGTTGAAAGTCTAATGAATCCACAATTACCAAACAATTCCATTTGACTAACCGTCTAAAACTGTTTAGATTCTGCCATGAGATGTCATTTTATAATTACTCTAACAACAAAAGAGTTGTTTTGTTTAACGACACCACTAGAGGACATTGATTTTTTTAATCATCGGCTATTGGATGTCAAACATTTGGTAACTTTGAGCGAATGAATGAATGAATGTTTAACGACACCCCAGCACGAAAAATACATCGGCTATTGGGTGTCAGACTATGGTAAATGCAAGAAATTGGTAACTTTGAGAGTCTGATAGAGGAAGTCCACTACATTTCTTCATTAGTAGCAAATCTGACTAACAGAACTTCGATCGACTGACCAAATTCTTTACTACCAGTTAGACTGTGACAACACACCTTTAGGTGTCTTGAGTGTAATCATCGTAGAATCCACTTAAGGTTGGATTAATAGCTATTGTAAATATATTTCGCTCACAATTTATTATCGTGTCAGGTAGATATAGTCATTAAATAAAGAATTGAAATAACGTTATGGTATATTTGTTCTTTATATATGTAGGTTAACTGCCCGGAAAGCATTAGCTTTTAGAGACAGTTAAAAATAGACAAACCAGAAAGGGAAATCGAAACTTATACGTTGTATGTGTGTGTGTCTGCGCGCGCGCGTGTGTGTATGTTCATGTGTGTGTGTTTGTGTGTGTCTGTGTGTGCGCGTGTGTGTTCGTGTGTGTGCGTGCGTGCGTGCGTGTGTGTGTGTGTGTGTGTGTCCGTGTGTGTGTGTGTGTGCGCGCGCGTGTGTGTGTGCCCACAGAAATTTGATCTTCGTTCAAAATGGAGATTTTAAAAAATAAAGAAATCTCAAGTGAATATGTTAACATGCCTAACAAATGCGGATCATTCATCTTCAAAGCTAGTTTGTTTTGTTTAACGACACCACTAGAGCACATTGACTTATATCTCATCGGCTATTGAATGTCAAACATTTGGTTATTTTGATATTGCCTTATAGTGAAAAACCGCTACATTTTTCCATTAGTAGCAAGGGATCTTTTATATGTGTGTAAGAAATTCTTCATCTACCTCCAGTGAACTTGACCAATTAGGAACAGTCCTTGCACGGATGTTATAATGCACCTGTCGGGATGAATGTAGTAATAATATTATTATTTTAAAGCCGGCCTATACTAATTAATGTTTTCTAGGTTTTTGTAATTTTTGGACTTTTCTCCTTTTGGCGATTTTAAAGTATGTGCAATTTCCAAACGATTCCATTTGACTAACCGCCTAAACTGTTTGATTCTGTAATGAGATGTTATATATTTGATTAGACTAGCAAAACTTCGATCGCCTGATACGAAGTGTTACTTCAATTTAGGATGGGACAACACACCTTTAGTTGTCTCGAGTGTAATCGTTGTCAAATCCACTTACGGTTCGTATTGCATACATTGTTAATATTTCGCTCATTAATTTATTATCAAGTCATGTAGATATAGTAATTAAATAAAAGCACTGAAATAACGTCATGTTATATTTGTTCTTTGTGTAGATTAATGACATTATGATATATTTGTTCTTTGTGTAGATTAATAACGTTATGTTATATTTGTTCTTTGTGTAGATTAATAACGTTATGTTATATTTGTTCTTTGTGTAGATTGATAACGTTATGCTATATTTGTTCTTTGTGTAGATTAATTGATCGGTAAGCATCAGTTTTTAAAGTCAGTAAAAATAGACAAACCAGAAGAAAATCAAACGTACGCAAGCTATGTTTGTGTTTGTGTCTGTGCCTGTATGATTGTGAATAATATGACATATCATTCAAAATGAAACTTCGTTATTAGTTAGTCACGTATTGAACATCGAATTAGGTATAGGATGATGTACATTTAAGAATGTCATCACATCGACCATTCAAAATGGTGATTAAAAAAAGAAAAGACATTTTAAGTGAAAATGTTATTTTTCTCAACACATCACTAACGGCAACACACCACCATTTGTCGTGCCGTCACTGGTTGTAGCAGCTTAATATAGTCCGGTTTAGGAAGTAGTTTTTCACTAAAAACAACACCACGCAATTCTGATAAGCTTTTTGAAATCTTTCTGTGATGATTACACATAGGTTGACCTCTGTAGTATTTAAATAATCTATTGGTTTCCAGTGACATGCCATATTTAGTACTAACGGATGACAACTGTGCAAGTGGTATAGTGTCATTTGTATAACAGCAACACAAGGCGGTGATCGGGCAATAGGGCTGTTAACTGGGACTTTTCTTGGTCTACCTATGTTGATTTTTTTACACGGTACTTGTCAATTATGAGCACTCCCTAAAATTAATCGTCACATTAAAGTGTTGCAGTCTTCACAGAATATATTCTGACATAGAAATTGTTTTAAACTGCATGGCGTAATTAATGGTGGTGTGTGACCTAAATGGAGATGATTCGTCCTGAATATGTTCTTGTGTTCTTACGCACCACCACTTTAAACAATGTTATATTTCTACTGGACAGACGTTAATCAATATGTTAAATATTTTATAGAATTATATTCACCTTCTTCCAATATTTGTTTCAACATGTAATTCTACCCAGTGAGGTAATATTTCGTTCCATTCCCTGTATTGACGTTTCCATTGAATTGTGTTAGTTAACACAGTGTAAGAAAAAAAAACTTTTAGCTTGAATACATATGAGCTGTCTGACATTTATAAGTTAATGGATGTACATTAATCATTGAATAAGTTTTCATTGTCCAAGACTGCTAGTGCATACGATTTAATAAATCAGTGGATTCTTTTTTATTACTGACACGAAATGGTAAGTTAACCAGCCTCGGTGGTGTAATGGTAAGTTAACCAGCCTCGGTGGTGTAATGGTTAAGCTATCGGACTTAAGGCTCGTACGTACTGGGTTCGCATCCCGATACCAACTCCCATCCGGTGTTGGGTGTTAACTACAAAATGGGGAGATACGATTTTGATCACCAATACAGGTTGTGTAATTCTGAGTATATCGAAACATGGCACTGTCACACTAACAATAATTATTAACCATTAACTCACTGACCTGACAAGAGCCAAAATAGTTAGGGTGTGTACCCAGGAAATTGTTTTAACTATAACTGGGCAATTATAAGAATGAACTTTTAAAAAACACCTACCTAAAATCAACAACAAACAAATAAAAAACAATAAAACAGAAAAACAACAACAAATTCAAACAACGACAACAACCGAAAAGTGAACCTGGAACTGAGACCTGCGCAGAACATTCTGAAGTCATTGGTACTGCGCAGGACATTTCGAAGTTGATGGTATTGCGCAGGACATTTTGAAGTCGCTGGTACTGCGCAGGACATTTTGAAGTCGTTGGTACAGCGCAGGACATTTTTAAGTCATTGGTCCTGCCCAGGACATTTTGAAGTCGTTGGTACTGTTGATGAAACTGTTGTGGAGGCAGGATGGTAAGAATGGTTATTTCGGCACTTGCTTTAGATAGAAAGGAAACCTTCTGCTGCCATGTAAACTAATCCTACTGAATAACGGTTAGATATCTTTTACATGCACTTTTCCCCACAGCCGGTTATTTCGTAATAGTTGAGTGACAGTTTTTTAAAGTTTGTTTTGTTTAACGACTATAAGATGCCAAACATTTGGTAATTTTGACATATAGTCTTGGAGAGGAAACCCACTGCATTTTTCCATTGGTAGTAAAGGATATTTTATATGCATGATAGCACATACCACGGCTTTTGATATACCAGTCATAGTGCTTTGGTTGGAACAAGAACTAGTGCAATGGGCCACCGACGGGGATCGAACCTACACCGATCGCGCATCAGGCAAGCGCTTTAGCACTGGGCTACGTCCCACCTCTGCCAGCTCAAAAGAAGAACGGAAAGTCTGGACACCGCCGGTACTCATGTTACACCTTTCAGCACAACGCATGTCATAAAGGCAATAACTCATTTTAAAAAGAAACATCTCTTTTCTTGGTATTCCTAAATGTAAAAGTAAGACAAACATATCTGTTCTGAAAACAAATGAACTTTGTAATGATTGCAATTCATGTCAGTGAATTTGTTTCCATTATTACAGGTCATTTTGAAGCAGAATTGCAAACGTGCAGACCTTTATATTAAACAGCAACAAAAAACAAATACACAAACAAACAAGATGAAACTTATTCTTTCTGTTTTAGCATATGGTATGTTGAAATTGCACCTTTGCAGCTTACGTGGTTTGGACCCTAATGGTTGTACTAACACTACTCGTGCCCATCTATGTTGCAGCATGCTGAATTTATCCTGTGAAGATAATTAATGATAAGAACTCAAACCAGTAGTGATTGTGTGTACTTTCCTTTAGTAGAACCGCATCTAGCGATGGGGCAGTCAGGCAAATTGACGCCCGAACCTCGAAAGAAAAAATGTGTCGGTTTTAGTGTTAAAAATCCCTTTTGTCTAACTGGAGAAGACTTATTGTTTTCCGATTGGTTTTATTGTCGTTTAGTTCTATAGTTATTGTGCCCTAGGTTCGTTTATGTTTAGTGACATAACCGAGTTCGATCTCTGTGATATTGATCCACGTTTTTGTATCCAAGTTTTATGATGGCTAGACACACATTCTGTTATTATCGACAGAGATTAAACAATAACCATTGTTTGCATTCATTTATTGTGTTGGGTGTAGCACGCAGCGTTACCGTTAACTTACATCAACCTATCAGTGGAAACAAATAACCGATTAGCTGTGACGACATGTCTATTTTTGCTGATGGCAATTCTACATTATCGTTCACGACATTGTATTGTTAGGGGCATCATATGTATCTGCATGTTAGTTATTAAAACTATTGATGCTAGATGTGTTCCGAATGCCAGTACTAATAGGGAATAATGGATACTAAACCGAAAATGGACGAGGAACGTGCGACGAAGCCGTGCGACGAGAAACGTATACGTAACATCATGAAGCCGTTGTTGCTGTCGATGAAGCTGTTTGGTGTCTATCATGAAGTCCACGACGTCACCAGCGTGAGTCCATTAAACGAGAACGTGTGTCCGTTGAATTCCAGGACAAAGATTTGCACATGGGTTTCCCTGTCTCGGTTTTACAGTCTAACTATCTTGATACTAATGTGGGCAGACCTAATCAGATATGCAGTAACTGTTCCTCCAATTGATCAAGGAATAACAGGACGAATTATCCTTTTTGTTTGGTTCGGTCTGGTGGCTCTTGGTGATCTTGTATTGTTTATCGCCTGCGAAAATAGAAACTACCTTAGTGCGTTTTACAAACGCTGGGATGAGCTGTACCAAGACACTGGATGTGTGGCGTTGGAATGTAGAGGAAAGAGCCTGTCACGGACAGTTCTCGTTGGAACAGTTGTTGGCTGGATTTGGCTTATTTTCAACCTTATGTCTTTCTTGTACCTACACTTTTGGACAGACGAAATGTTTACGGAATCGTTCACGAAACCGTTTCCTGAGTCGACGCTTGTGTATATCGTAGTGATAATCCTACACCTTCTGGCTATCGGAATCTACGTATTTCCAATCATATTCATCGTCGTCACTTGTCATATAGTGACATCCAGCTTTGCTAGACTCTCTAGTGTTATCGAGAAGCATATAAAAGACGCAGAAGAGGTCATTCCGTTGAAGCTGGACAGACTGCGTCGAATTCACCTTCACTTGTGCAGAGCTGTATCAGTTCTTGACCAAACCGTGCGACTCCTGGTGGCAGTGGAGTACGTGATAAACATCCCCTTGGCCTGTTTCATCGTGTACCAACTCATCAACGTCAAAATGAACATCATCACTGCCATCGTCAACCTCTTCTGGCTGTCGTTTAGCATCACTTCAATCGTTGCAGTGACACTGAGTTGTGCGCAGGTTCATGACGCGGTATGCACAATGATTTTACAGTATCTTGAAATAATAGATTTACAATATTATTCAAGTGATTACAGCAACAATCATGCATATAGATTTAAAATGTATACCCCCATAACGGTTGAAAATCTAAAGTAATTAAGAAAAATAACATTTTAGAAGGTATGAAATGACACCCTTTTTGCAAAAATAGTAATTGGAATTAAAATTTCTAAATTTCTACCAGATTCCAGTTTTTACTAAAACATATTCATTAATTTGTATTGCTAAATAGTAATCACCAAGTTTGTTTGTTTTGTTTAACGACACCACAAGAGCACATTGATTATTAATTATCGGCTATTCGATGTCACACATTTGGTATTTTTGACATGTAATCTAAGAGAGGAAACCCGCTTCATTTATTCCATTAGTAACAAGGGATCTTTTATATGCACCATGCCTAGTCGTCGAGAGTAGAACTCATCTTTCTTTTTTTACTTTTTCTCTTTCTCTTTTTTTGTTGTTGTTTATTTTGTTGTTTTTATTTGTTTGTTGTTATTGTTTGTTTTGGGATTTTTTTGTTTGTTTTACAACTGGTAAAAGGCCGTGGTATGTACTACTCTGTCTGTGGGATGGTGCATATAAAATATCCCCTGCTGCTAATCGAAAAGAGTAGCCCATGAAGTGGCGACAGCAGGTTTCCTCTCTCAATATTTGTGTGGTCCTGAACCATATGTCTGTCGCCATATAACCGTAAATAAAATGTGTTGAGTGCATCGTTAAATAAAACATTTCTTTCTTTTCTGTCCATATCACCGCCACATCATCCCTGATACTGATATTTATAACTGTTAGGTACCCAAATTCCTTTTGCAGGCACACTCACCACTGAAACACATATTTGAGATCCGACACGTAAGGGTTACTCCAGAGCAGTCTCTCCAGGTTTGTATTATTTCTTTTTAGTTTCCAATGTACCAAATTACTTCCTATTGCCAGTAATGTTGACGTTTACCCATACAACTGATATAAGCAATGTATCAACAGATCCAGGCAGTACACCAAAAGTGTTGAACTCGCATTTAATATATCTGCAAGACAATAGGAGGTTATATACCATTAAATAATATTAATATTTTTATTAGCGACCTTCATTTTCTGCTGAAAATCGCACTTTCAGGTTTTTAGGGTACCTCCCAGTGCTGTTTTGAACCTCTTGTGTATAAGGCATAACGATTATATAGCATATAAACGTTTATTTATTTGTTGGCAATGGACAATTGTGTTTGCACAAATAATCAATATTACTACCAATAAGAGCCGCAGCTGTTTTTATCCCGTCAATATTTGACGGCGCACCTCACTTTGGCACAGAACGTTTTTCGGTCCAACGTAACCGTCAAATATGAGTACACAATAATTTACCAAAGAGTTTCTCATAGGACCTAATCGATTTTTTTTCTGGGTCCTTGCTTATAAAACGTTTAGTGTCCAACCCGACATTTCTTAATAACGTGGACCTTCGGGGCGGGCGTTTTCGTGGTTTATGCAACGGTATTGTAATATACAAACGTTTTCCAAAATTGCTGACCTAAACAGCAAAAATGCTTGACTTTGTATTATTCTCAAATAATTTTGACAGTATTTTGGTGCAATTTGTTACCAAGTATGAAGGTATTCACCAAACTGTTTCCGCGATTCAAAGTGGGAAAAATGAACAAAGAACGGTCTAATTCGGACCCCAACTAAAAATAAAAATAAACATTATTTAGAAGTTATTAAATTAAATAAGGGTAGTTTGAAATGATAACTGAAACATGTAAGTACTATTTTTGCCAAAATCGCAATTTTGACCAGGCAGTGCATTTTTTCACCAATTGCTTTAATATTACGCAAAATAGGCAACTGCGACATGCGACTGATTTCGCCAGAGCGGGTCACAAATAAGGTCTCAATACGATTAGTACTTTTCGAAAACAAAAACACATCCTTATAAAAATTAACGCACGAAACCAAACAAGTTTAAATCATAGTTTAATTTCATTCAACGGTTACCACGGTAACAAAACAGTGAAAATGTTATCCACGAAACATTTAGAAATGGTTATATTTGCCGATATAATGACATTTATTTATTTTAATTCCAATGATGATATACACATTTTAATTTTTTAAGAGCATAACTAATTAGTTCCAGAGTGGGTGTGCTAAAAATGTTTAACAGTTTTATGTGAAAAACCAAAAGCCAAAAGCCAAAAGTTTGGCAGCCATTTTTGTTCGCCGCGAGTTACTTTTCAAACATGTTAGCTAACGTTCGGTTTGCTCGCGGCAAACAATTGTTGAAGCCCAAGATGTCCTTGGGCCAAGATATGCCATATACTTTGTTAAATTTGCTTAAATCGTTCAAATTATGTTTTGTTTCACGACACCGCTAGAGCACATTAATTAATTAATCTATTAATTAATATATGACTGTATATTTGTGTGGTATCTCCCTTCCTCATTTTGCTCTCTCTCTCTCTCTCTCTCTCTCTCTCTCTCTCTCTCTCTCTCTCTCTCTCTCTCTCTCTCTCTCTCTCTCTCTCTCTCTCTCTCTCCGTATTATTGTATTGTATTATTTTTATTCCTGATATATGATATTGACGGTACCCAAACACAGAAGGGTAATAATCTCTTTATCGTATAATATCAAGCTTAATACAACGTGTCTTTGTAAAATGCATACGCAACTTTAATTCCAGTCCAGCATTACTCAATATTCAAATGGCGTATGAATATATGGAATCGTGTCTTTTTAAAATAAATATCCTTACATTAAAATAAACTAGTACCTGACATTTATTTTTTCAGAACGCTGGACAGCTTTTAATGTAAAGTCCTATTAAGCGGTTTTACTGTTTTGGTTTATGATTATGAATGCATACATCAGTTCTGTAGTGTCGTCGTAGCTCGTTTATTCACATGTCAATAAAGGTTGTGCTGCTGTGACCTGATTAATTTACATCTAATCTGCAAAAGTATATGTATGTATTGATGTATGAATATTTATATATTGTATGTATGTATGTATGTATGTATGTATGTATTGTCTGCGGGATAATGCACATAACATATCTGTTTTTGCTATTCCGTAGGTTTTTTTGTTGTTTTTTTAACGACACCACTAGAGCACATTGATTTTTTTAATCACCGGCTATTGGATGTCAAACATGGTAATTTTGACAGTCTTGGAGAGGAAACCCGCTACATTTTTGCATTAGTAGCAAGGGATCTTTTATATGCACCATCCCACAGACAGGATAGCACATAGCACGGCCTTTAATACACTAGTCGTGGTGAACTGGCTGGAACGAGAAATAATCCAATAGGCCCACCGACAGCGAACGCTTTACAACTGGGCTACATCCAGCCCCTCTCCCCCCCCCCCCCCCCCATCTAACTGCTGAATTCAGGATAACAAATTCAATACACACACACACAGAGAGAGAGAGAGAGAGAGAGAGAGAGAGAGAGAGAGAGAGAGAGAGAGAGGAGAGAGAGAGAGAGAGAGAGAGAGAGAGAGACAGGCACACATACATCACGACTGGTATATATATATATATATATATATATATATATATATATATATATAAGCATACGTGTGCGTCTGAGAAGTAACGGTTATGGAGTCGAGTTTTATTTTATTTTTAGGGATATTTCCCCGTTTCAACGTCACAGACTCTTGTTTCACTCGGTTGTAACTTTATTAAAATGTGTTACAGGTTTGTATATTGCAGGTTGAAACTAGGGACTGCGACTTTAAAATGTACTGAAGTGTCTATTAACAAACATTCCTTTCCTTTCTGGTTTTCTCAAGGTGGCACTATTTCTGAGTCAACTCACAGGAACGTCTGTCGGCTTTACAGTAATGGGGATGCTGATTCTTACTAAAGAAGTTCTCCTTACGGTTAGTAGTTTACACCAATACAACTTTTATACACAAAACAATTAACATCTTTTAATTCCTCAATAATGGTGTGACACAAATTTATCAGTAATACTTTTTTGTGTGAGTATCAATGAAGCATTTGTTTTGTTTTTGTTTGTTTGTGTTTAGCTCATTAAATTGAGTTTATTTTAAATTGAGTACCTATCTAATTAACGTTATTCTGTTTTTAAGGGTCATTTCATATAAAATAATGTTAAAATTAAAGCAATGTTTAAAACGTAAATTAGTCACTATCCTTAGTCCCAGTGCTATATATTATATAGTTTTTGGTTTCTAATCTTCTGCCATTTTAAAATCATCATTTGCATGAAACATGGTGTTTCGGACGGAACCAAAAACAAGACCCTTATATGAGATGATCCTTAATGTTCGTGTCTAATTAAGGCTATTTTAGATCTTAGTATCTATCTGAATAGTTATTTTAAATGTGTGTATTTAATTATTATTTTAAGCTTAGACTTATGTTGCATTATGGTCATATACTTGTTTATATGCCTAATTAAAAGATGTCCCAAACCTAATCCTGTTCTGTTATTTTGTTTTCAGCTTGCTGGACTCTACATTACTTACTTCTTCCTACTTCTTCAATTCAGAATCTGATACTGAGAGTTCAGTTTTCGTACGTTGGAGATATCTTTTGAGACTTATAACTGGCTGCTTCACGCTTATTAACCGGATGCCACAGCCATACCATCCAGTGCATTAAATACGATCGAAACTGAACGTACTGTTAACCTGACACTGTGGCTCTGTGACATACAGCTTCCAGGGGCGTACGCAGGAAATTTTGCAGGGGGGGGAGGGGGTCGAAGCCCGAAAACCCCGAAAATTTTGAAAAACTGACCCCTTCTAGGGCTATTCTGAGGTGTTTTCTGCTGGCTAGCCGAGCTGCTTTCACAGGAATGTAAAAAATCGGGATATGAAAATGTGTCGTCCCCCCCCCCCCCCCCCCCCTGCGCACGCGCCTGGCTTCGTATATCATTTTTATTTGGAAGAAAACGTTTAAATTTGCTTTATATTTGTTTTTTGCGGAATATGTAAGAAACAAAATACGACTTTTTGTGTCCAGTACATACTATTTATCTTACAACTCATTGTTCCAAAACGTATCCAACAAACTTCGGCTCGTCAAATATGTTTTGAAATAACTTGTAAGATAAATGGTATCTGACGCCCACTCGTGTAATTATGTCTGCGAATCATGTCATAACGTTGTACATGTGTTCAACAAATAATAGCGACTGAGACAAATATGGCAGTTTGTAGTCGCAAAGCTATAGACAGTGCTGCGCAATACTTCACAACATGTAGCTTTCATACATTTTAATATAGGAAACAAGTAATGACCGTTCAACCATTAAAGACAGCATGCTACTTTAATTGCATTAATTGCGTCTAGTGGCATTATGCTTATCTTAATGTATATCGCTATATCGCTACAATGCTATAATGCGTTCGTCAGTTTTCACGTCTAGCGATGTGCAACGATGTATAATATTTGGTTAGTTTTTATTGTTATACAATGGCATTGTGCAACGGCTATTTGTGTTCTGTATAGAGCTATGCAGATACTGTATATAGTTATAGTGTGTCTAGGTATCCACAAGTACTCGAGTATTCGGGCACGGGCCCAGTCTAGCAAGACTCCAGTCTATTCACAGAACTCGAGTACCCATGCAAGGAAGAACACTCTCATTTAATTAATTTTATTTACGTCATTTTACTTGCCGCCGGTTACATTATAGGACTATGACACATGAATGGAAAACAAAAGTCGAATGTTTGAAAAGCAATACAATGACATGATTTGATCCATGTTCAGCGCTGTAATTAAGAGCCATAATGCTATTTTACTTTATTCCTTAGTCTCACTATTATCCGCCATACCCTTCTATGAAAATGTATTTAGTAAATAATACCAGTTAGGATTGATATAAGAAGAAAAGTAAAAGTGTTTTGGAAATAACCATATATATATATGTATTTATATATGTATGTATAGAGAGGTTATTACCAGAGTGTTTTTCGGTATCGTCAATATCATATATTAGGAATAAAAATTGTATTATGCGAGTCTCTGCCGAGCATAATACATTATTTTTATTCCTAATATATGATATTGACGATACCGAAATACACGAGGGTAATAATCTCTTTATCATATAAGCTCAAGCTTATTACAACGTGTTTTTTTAAACTGTACACGCAACTTTAATTCCAGTCCGCCATTACTAGATATTCAAATGACGTAAGAATATGTGGCGCGGTGTATTTTTGAATGGAAATTACGTCAAACTCGAATGACGTCATTTTGGATGTCCTTACATCAAAATAAAGTTATGCCTAACGTTTTTTGTTTTCTGAACGCTGGACAGCTTTCAGTGTTAAATTGCCATTAAAATGTTTTTATTTGATGACTATGAATGCATACGTCAATCATGGAGTGTCACCTAAGTACGTTTGCTTAAATGTTAATAAACCTAGTGCCGAGACCTCGACTAATTTGCATCTAATTTGCAAAGTTATCAAATTCTTAAAGTATGTGATCTGAAAAATATCACATACTTTGATTGCACTGAAAATGCAAGATATTATATTATATATATATAATATAATATATATATATATATATATATATATATATATATATATATATATAATTTGTGCATACAATTTCCCCCCATCCCAACCAGTGCCTCGCAATTGGTATATTTAAGGATGCAACATGTTAAAGTAAATATAAAATATCCTTTGCTGCTAACAGGAAAATATAGCGGGTTTCCATTGAAAATTTTGTGTCATAATTACCATATGGTTGACATCCAATAGTGATTATTAATAAATCAATGTGCTTTAGTGTTTTCGCGAAAAAAAAACTATTTTTTAATGATTTTACTATTCAATATGCTTTGGTGTTGTCTTTAAACATAACTAACCTTTAATGATTTTAATATTTTGTCAACAAAACCTGAACTCATGCGCATAAAATCTCAACCAAAGCATGGACTTTGTTAAAGGTTTCAGTCTGGACTTTGAACTTTTAAAATAATACTTTATTTGCATTAGGCCTAACGTGTCATGAACACAAAATATATACATAAATATTATATACAAACATATAATATTTATTTTTTTATAAGAAACGTAAACTAATATTGACGGAACATCAAGAGTTATGTCAAAATAAATGTTTGGATTGGTCCAAATAATATCATGTGACTTTTATAAAACTGTCGATCATAACTGCATGAATATCATTTTGCACTACATTAGGCATTGCTTACAAAACCCAAAAAAAATCGTTTCATTGTCTTTATTTCAGATTAACAAAATGACTGTGTATACATTAGTTGTTAATGTTGAATTAGTAAATGCTATTATATTCTTTAAAATTGTTTGTATTAACGTATGAAAGAATGCAATCTGATTAAAATTAGCTCTACTGGTCTACCAGTAGATCTAACAGCATTGCGTGGACTCCCATGTCCAGGTGACATTTCATCTATAAATAACAATTTAAATATCGATCAATTACACTTCGCCTTCTATAACGTTATTTGGGAGCATACAAATTCTAAAACTATCAGGCGAGACTATTTATGCAATAGGCGAATTTGTTAGTCTATTTCAACATTGAAAAACAGGGGGAAGTGCAGTAATGTACTCTGGATTGTATATTAGTATAAATAGATTTTATGGCTATACCATCACGGGTTTTTTTTTCATCTTGAAACGAATTTTATATAAAATTTTATATTGAAATTAGTTTCCGGTATACTTCTTAATTCACCCGAATCATTTCGTATACCCTCGGCATAATCCCGAATGTTTTCAAATTCTTTTCAAATCACTGGCATGATTTTGCAAGTAAGGTTCTGATTGGTCGAATGAAAGGTCAACTGGACATGAGCTCCAACGGGTGCTGTTAGGTCCACAGGTAATAGTAATTAACCAGTGGAGCTAATTTTAATTAGATTGGAAAGAATGTAAAATTCTCTAATTCAGCTACTGACGGGGAAAAGCCGAACCATCGAAATGGGATTCCCCTTATGCCACGTATTAATTTCCTGAATAAAGAATTATGATTTATTTGGAATTATATAAAAATTGACATAATTTTTGACATGTAAGTATAATTAAATTTCCTTTTCATTGATTACAATTTAACGTCATCCCCTTGGTCAAGTCGTAGCAACGCGAGTTTGCTCATTTCTCATCAACGTAAAAGTAACATTGTCAGGGAACGTTATATCTGATGACGTCACTTTATACTGGTATTTTTCTTACCGAGCGTTATTGTTTAAGAACCAAAACATAATTCAAAATAAAATATGAACTTTTATTGCTATTATTAGTAAGTATGTTTCATATTTAATAATACGTAATGTCTGTTATTTGTTTTACGTTCATCTGGGCATGAACAAAAAGCATCATCCGCAAACTTATGTGAGAACGGCTTCGCAGATTCACACAGTTTGCAGATGATATTGTTTGGTTCATACCTCGATGAACGTAAAATAAATAACAGACAATACTTAAATGAAGCTCAGAACCGCTTTACACACAGTTCTTTATTTACCTAGAAGTGTACAGCTTTACACACGTGTGTATTAACTATGAACGACTTTCCCCAACGCGCTACATCATTTACATTGTTATTGTACCTAACGACGATTATATTAATGACTCGACAGAATTTTATTAACTGACAATTGTTGTGTTAAGTTTCCTGTGTTTACCTGTCCATTAAACCACTTTCATTAGTAATTCGGAATGATGGAAACCGTTACCCGGAGGAAACATTAAGCTTCTGTTGTCCATAGCGGTCATTGTGATGTGTTATCAATGAACAGGTTTTCATTGTTTGATAAGCCTATACTTGTGCAGTCCATTTGATTCTGTCTCTCAATTGCTGACGTTGTTGGTGCCAAACAGACACAGACATATTGATAGTGACAGATGGGACCAACGAGCACTAACAGTAAAATGGAAAGTGAAGCTAGGATAAAGAAATGTGATGGAAAACGTGTACAGGACATCCTGAAGCCGTTGTTGCTGTCGATGAAACTATTTGGTCTGTACCACGACGTACATGACGTTATAACTATAAGTCCATCAAGCGAGATGAGTCAGTTAAATTCAAGGCGAAAGATTTGCAGCTGGGTTTCGTTATCTCGGTTTTACAGTCTGACTATCTTGATACTAATGTGGGCAGACCTTGTCCGATACGCGGTATATCTTCCCCCAAATGATCAAGGAATCACGGGAAGAATTGTTATTGTCGTTTGGTTCGGACTGGTGGCACTTGGTGCTCTTGTCATGTTTATCGTCTGTGAAAACAGAAGCTACATTAATGCGTTTTACAAACACTGGAATTCGATATACCAAGATACTGGATGTGTTACAGCGGAATGCACGCGAACAGATTTGTCCCGAGCAGTTATTATCGGTACCACAGCTGGATGGATTTGGGTGAGCTTGAATATGCTTGCTGTTTTATATTTAACCCTTTGGACAGACGCAGGATTTGCAGACACTTTGCTGAAACCGTTCCCCTTCTCGCCTCTCACCTACAGTCTTACGATCTTTTTGCATACCTTTGCTACTGGAATCTACGTATTTCCAATCATATTCATCGTCGTCACCTGCTATATAGTGAGGTCGAGCTTTGCCAGACTCTCTCACGTCATAGATAAACATATAAACAACACAGAAGAGGCTGTTCCTATGAAATTTGACAGACTACGTCGAATCCATCTCCAGCTATGTCGAGCTGTGTCTGTCCTGGACCGATCAGTGCGCCTCTTGGTGGCAGTGGAGTACGTGATAAACATCCCCTTGGCCTGCTTCATGGTGTACCAACTCGTCAACGTCAAGGTCGACGTCATCTTGGTCATTGTTAACCTCTTCTGGATGTCTATCAACATCTTCTCAATAGTTGCTGTAACCATCAGTTGCGCACTCGTCCACGAAGCTGTAAGTACACGTACCATGGATTCGTTTATTTAACCATAGTTTTGCCATGGTTACCAAACGAAATATCACTCTAATTATTGTCATTCCCAGCAATCTTTATGTATGTACAAGTTGTATTGTTGGTGAGTATCAAGAGTGAAACATATTTTTGCGTGTGTACGTTATCTTTCACAACTCAAATGACTCATACGCTACATCTACGTTTTGACATAATTATTTGCCTAATTCTAAACAAAGAAGAAAACGTGGAAACCAAGATACCTAGGAGAAAGAGAGCGAAATTAAAACTAGATTCAGTCAGAACACGTATTTGGGGTTTTTCTATATACTTCATATTTAAGACAAATGTTTTTTCTGAAAAAGCACTGTTTACGCACAACTCTGACAGCACATAATATATATATATATATATATATATATATATATATATATATATATATATATATATATATTCGCGAATTAATTAGCCAAGGTCGTCTGATTTCTGCTTATTTACTACACATATAAATATGAAAATAGCGAAGTAAGGTCCTTGAATTTTTAATAACAACTAGAATGAGATATAATGAGAATTAATGTTTCATATTTCTTTTTGCAGGCACATTCACCACTGGAACATATATTTGAGATCCATCACAGGAACGTAACACCAGAACAGTCCCTCCAGGTGGGTTACTAAATTCATATAAACTGTAACAAATGTATCTCAGCGCTTGGACGTTGGCAATTGACCCCTCCGTATGACCAGTTAACCACCCCCCCCGTCACACGTGATGCAAGGTTAGACAAACTTTCAATAATGGCTGCCGATTCGCATAGGTCGATAGCAAAATCAACCGATCTGCCGATCAAGTTTTCGCCTTAATGTATTTAGAAATATCGTTGTTTAATTAAAAAGCCGACAAGAGGAGACATTCAAGTGTTTCATTACAGGGTACATTTACGATGACAACGTGATTTAAATCGACGAAACCATTTTTACTTCAGTAAATCGAAGCACAAGAACCCGGAAGTGACGAACGTCGAATGCAAGCAAAAGATCATTTAAAACATCCTATGCTAACTTTTGTCAGAACTGACAAATTAAAATGTCTTGTTCTTCTTTTTCATCTTAATTTTTGTTATTGTTGTTGTTCGACTTTTATATTTATGGAATCCCGATATGCCGAGGAACAATTGAATAGAAGGCGCGGCAACAACCCGGCCTCGACTTGTTTAAAACAGTGGCGTCTTTATTTTCGGTCGGGTTGCATGTTTTGTTTGTTTGTTTGTTTTTAAAAGGGGGGAGGGAGCATGAGCAGTAACATTAAAATACAAGGCGTGGGGGGAATGCCATCAGTGTATTATAATTTTGTTTACAAAAGGTTACAAAACTATAGCAGGATAGTCGCATGTGCAAAAATTATGCAAGCAGTGGTTTAGATTGTGGGATTGCGAAGTTTATGTGGGTGTATTCTTACATAGCTGCACTGCTTGAACCAACCGATATAGTATACTATTTATGAAACCAAAGCCAACTGGCATAGCCAGAGGGGGAGTTGGTGGGGACCACATCTTTGGGCCTCCAGTTATGTATACTAACATATTGGCCCGTCTTCGTTCTGACAAGACCTATTAGGGCTGTTTACGTTTGGGTGGCCCATCCCCTCTTTATAAAATCAGGCTGTCCAGCACACACCCTTTTGAAAAAGTTGGACAAAATTAGGAATGAAAATATAGAAAATGTAGGACAAAAGTAGGAAAACGTAGAACAAAAGTAGGACTGAAACAGTACGTAGCGACATTATCCATGCTCAAAACACCTTTTTATGTGGTGCTCAGTTTGTACATGTATTTTGTGTTCTATCAAAAATAATGTGATCTTATGTAACGGTCACGTTATACAGTTATTTCAAATTACTGTACGCTATATTAATCAATATATACTGAACAAAATAAGAAACTTCCGCTAACTTTGCTTGAACATAACTTGATAAAAACAAACCGGGGGAATAATTGTTATATATGCGTTTAAAGAGTGTTCCATGATGCATCGTTTGGTGCAAAAATTCTGGCCATAGGTTAACAGAAACTGGGATAAATTTTGACCAAGTGTGGTAGGGGTTAAACAAAAAAACACCCACTTAATAACGGGTATGACCATCTCTTGAATTGACCACTGCAGTGCATCGCAGGCGCATAGAATTGACTAAAGTGTTGATTTCTGCCTGTGGAATATTGTTCCATTCCTGAACGAGCGCTTGACGAAGTTCGTTGACGTTAGCGAGTGGGTTGGGACGACGCCTTAATCGTCTGTCCAGGCTATCTCAGACATGCTCGATGGGGTTGAGATCAGGACTTTTAGCGGGCCAGTCATCAATGAAATCAATGTTATTTGTCCTAAGAAAATTTACAGTGTCTCTAGCTGTATGAGAGGTGGCATTATCATGCTGAAAAATCGAGATGTTGGCGTTGTTATGGAACAGAGGTATGACGTGATGAGCGAGAATGTCATCGCGGTAACGTTGAGCATTTAAATTGCCATCAATGACGACTAGTCGTGAACGATAACCATGGGCAATGGCTGCCCAGACCATGACACAATCCCCACCCCCAAAACGATCTCTTTCAAGATCACAACAGTCAGCATAGCGTTCATTTCTCCTACGGTAGACGCACACCCTGCCATCACCACGTTGTAAAGAAAATCTGGATTCATCCGAAAAAGAACGGTATTTCAGCGTCGCCGTATCCAACGAGTGTGTACATGTGCCCAATTAAGACGATTTAGACGATGACGTTGCGTTAAAACGCATGCGACGTAAGGACGTCGTGCATGTAAACCGTTCTCCCGCAGACGATTACGAACATTTTGCCCACTGATTCGGTTATTATGAAGCCCAGGTGTGTTAGCAGCAGTAGCAGTGGCAGTTTGGAATCGATTGCGCAAATGCGTGTTCATGATATAGCGGTCTTGACCACGCGTTGTAACACGCGGACGTCCACGACGTGGCAAGTCGTTGATGCTTCCTGTCGTTCGAAATCTTACGCGAAGATTTCGTATCGCTCGACTAGAACTCCCAACATGCCTTGCAACGTCTTCTGTCGACATGCCAGCATCAAGTATGCCAATCGCCCGTTCGCGTAAATTATTGGGTATTCTTGGCATACTAAAAATGCTACAATGTAAAAAAATTTAATTTTTTTAAAAATTTTGAAGCGTTTTCGTTCACTTGACAACAATGTCAGTAAGACAAGTAAAGCAAATTGACCGAATACTACATGGGACATGTCGAACCATGCATGCACGTGCAAATTGAATTTCACGTTGTCGACGATTAACAGTGCAAAAATAATCGATAAAATTCATGAATCCTGATAATACAGCTCAAGGCTAATACTACCTACATAATTTTATTACACAATGAATTCTTTAACACAACAAATACTATATGTACAAATCGAAAGTTTCTTTTTTTGTTCAGTATACATATTTACATGCATAGGAATGCTGATGCACAGTAAAACAGAGTTAACATGATTAATTTAAGTTTTCCATAATGTATTATAGATTCTGAAGTCATACATACACATTGTACATTATAATCATGTTAATCATTGGAAAATATGTTGGCTTTGAGGGTATAATTTTAATATGTTGAGATTATATGGTGCCACAAATTGGGAGATATATCTTGCTGCCAAGAAAAATTATAAATAATAAATTATAAAAAATTCTCATAAATGATGACAAGGAATATGCACGCTTTAACAGCAATTCGTGGCATTTTCAAACAAAAAAGTAAGAAAAGCTAAGTATTCTGAAGAAAAAGTAGGAAAAATAGGACAAATACCAAAAAGTACGAAAAAGTAGGATAGGTGGACAGTCTGTAAAATATTTGCCAATTAAGCCAGTACAACACAGTGTTTAAATAAATTATAAACTCATGAAGATTCTGGACCCCACAACCCAATTCCCCCCCCCCCCCCCCCCCCCCATTAGTTATTCTACTGTCACACAAAATGTACTCACAAAGCTTTATCTGTTCTGGAGGCATAGGCAGATAAAAAAATAGTAATAAATATTATAAGACAACCCATGCCTACAGAACAGTAATAATAATACAAAATAAAAAATTAATTTAAAAAATGTATACATGTATATAAAAAAAAGGCAAAATTATATATTTATATATATATAACATGAAACTAAACCACAGATTGCAGTTCGCACAGTTTGTTTACTATTTATTATGAGAATACTTTCTAACATTTTCTTTTTTCCCAAAGAGAGGGTCTTTACATATTAATCCTCATGCAGTCTGGTACAAGTAAATATATTTATTCAAAAATGTATCTTTCTGTGACATCCATCTCCAAATCATCGAAACTTGTACAGTCAACTAAGCAATTAAGGATTACCATTTGACGGGTGGTGTCAAACTGAATCCCAAGTCTTGGAAGTCTGAATTACTCCTTAGCAGCAATATGTCAAACACAAAAAACTATAAAATATTGTATTAAATGAAATTGTTGAAAGTGTTTCATTTTCAGCAGCAATTTCACCCCCTGCCCCAGTTTTTCTTTCACATATCAGTTGAAAAGTTCTGTTCTATTATTTCTATCATTCTGTTCTCAATATCAAGATGCCATGTAATTTGTTTAATAGTTTGTCTTCAGAATCTCGTTTTCGACATCTAATCAATGATTCCACATCCATTGGTCCAGTTGCTGAAATATATAAAAACAAACATGTTAAGTATTTCACATCCATTTGAAGAAGTACATTAGTCTGTAACTTAATTACATATCGTATTAATTTAAAGTTTAATTTAATTTTAGGAAAACATTTTTTTAACAAGAAACAAAATCAGTGTGACTAAACAAAGTATAAAATTAAAAAGTATAGCAGTAAATTAATAAAAGTAGTCAACAATGTATTTAACGTTGATGATGTTATTTGATTTCTATTAGAAAGTTGCACAAAGCTACATATAAGATGACATGCGGAAGAAGAAAAATTCCTATGCTTTGCTAAAATTTGGGGTATAAAATAATGATGAAAAACAAAACTACTGTCTCCAAAAGAAAATCATATTAAGGGTAGGTAATAAAAACAAAACAGATGTAAGTGCCTCATCTAGGTGGTTATGGGTTTGAAATGTTTTGAAATTAGGGTTAGGACATTACATTTCAAGCACATGACCATTTATAAACAGCAGTTCTTTTACTATCATTTATCTAAACATTAAAAAATATATCTATTAATTTCCAAGATTTTAGGGTATATAAGTTTAACCTCAGTAGCCTCTGGCAGAAACCATTAAGTTGAACATTCTAAGAATAACAATAAAGGAATAATAAAATGTCTGACCAGTATTTATTATAAATTACCCAAGATTGGTAATTGATCTGCTGTTAGGTGAGGAATTGTTTTAATATATATTATGGTAAAATTGGGTCCTTTTAATTGAGGGGTGGGGTGGAGGGGGACTAATGGATAAGTTAAAGTTTGTTTTGTTTAAAGACACTACTAGAGCATATTGAATTATTAATCTTCAGCTATTGGATGTCAAACATTTCGTACTTTTGACATGTATAGTCTGGAGTGCAAACCTGCTACATTAGTAGCTAGGTAATTTTTATATATATATACACCACCCAACAGACAGAATAGCACATACCACAGCCTTCGATATACTAGTCGTGATGCATTGGCTTAAATCGAATCAAACCGAGAAACCGTAACCGGCATATCTGTTCCGATTGCAAAAAATCACAATTATTTTCTTTCTTTCCTTTTTTTGCTTCAAAACATTTCAGGGTCCCTACATAAAATTTCCCTAATTTACAACTTTCTAGACAATACTTCCTCATCCTCCTAAAGCTCACAACCATAGTTACTCCCTCACTCGGTTGTCAATCACGCCGTACGGAGGGGTCAATTGCCACGAGACAAAATAGGGGAAAAAGAATACATTTCTTAGTTTAAAGGTGGTCTATTTGTCTCACTGGAGAATACCTTATATTATGTACCACAATTCTATTGTTTTTACCCCCCCCCCCCAACACCCACAATCTACCCCGCTTATTTTTGGTAATTCATATTGATACAGTGTATATTCAAACATAATATGATAACACCAACAGTGTAATACCGTATTATATATAGTATAGTAATAGTAGTGAGTGACAAAGATATCATGTGACTTGGCATTACTGTTAAAGGCACGTACAAACTAGACCCACTTGGGCAACAAACTTAGACTTTGTCAAAAATGGGTATACGATTAGTGTCTTTGAAAAACACAAGGTTCCTTGGACATAATAATATTTTAGTTTCCTTTTGGTAGGTGACACTTTTCCTAGGTCAGATGACGGGTACATCTATCGGGTTCACAATGCTGGGGATGGTCGTTCTCACCAAAGAGGTTCTGCTTACGGTAGGTCATTTAAACGCAATACGATAGTGTGCATGCGTGCACGTGTGTGTGTGTAAGAGGGATAGAGAGAATTAGCGAGAGAGGAAGGAAGAGCAGGAGATAGTATAGTATTTTGGCAGTACGTATACAAAGCAATTCAATGTCAAAACAAAACATAGCTACCGTAAAATAAAATAAAATTAACAATTCCAATCCTTGTAAATAACTATATGTAGAGATTAGATACGATTACTGCTTATATAGGATATAGGATCTTTGTTTGAATGTTCGAATCAAAATACACAAATACACACACATTTGTTCGTGGTCATGACATCAAAACTTAATATACGAGAGGTGGAATAGCATTTTCAATATGTAAATTATGCACTAATACATCTTAATACCTTACAATTCTTCTCTTTGCTCTTCTTGTCATTCTCGGTCATACAGTGCTGTAACCTTTTCTATATCGTTTAATTTACATTATTTTGCCACGTTTTAAGGTTTTAAGTAACTCGGTTTATAGTTTGCTGTACACATCTAACGTCCCTGTTCTTATAGCATTATAAAGTGACAGTCCAGACAAGTGGAACCATATATCGTGGTCAAGACCAGCTCTCATCTATAGCAAAATCACTTCTCCTCTATAGCCAAATTACCTCTCCTCTATAGCCAATCACCTCTCCTCTATAGCAGGTCAGGTCAGGTCATAGGGCTTTACGTGCACATTCAGAGCAAGCTGTTGTAGCGCACGCCTGTCCTGGGCATAAGAGCCGGCCTTGGCCGTCTCCTCCGTCCAGGACAGGAACCTCTATAGTCAAATTACCGCTCCTTTATAGTCAAATTACCGCTCCTTTATAGCCAATCACCTATCCTATCTGGCCAAATCACCTCTCCTATATAGTAAATTCACCGCTCCTCTATAGCCAAATCACCTTTCCTTTATAGTCAAATCACCGCTCTTTTATAGCCAAATCACCTCTCTTTATAGTAAATTCACCGCTCCTCTATAGCCAAATCACCTCTCCTATATAGTAAATTCACTGCTCCTCTATAGCCAAATCACCTTTCCTATATAGTAAATTCACCGCTCCTCTATAGTTAAATCACCTTTCTTTCATAGCCAAATCATTCTCTTTTATAGCCAAATCACCTCTCCTCTATAACCAAATCATCTCTCCTTTATAGTCAAATCACCGCTCCTTTATAGCCAAATCATCTCTTCCATATAGCCAAATCATCTCTCCTTTATAGACAAATCACCGCTCCTGTATAACCAGTCACCTCTCTATAGCCAAATCACCTTTCCTGTATAGCCAAACCACCTTTCCTTTATAGTCAAATCACCGCTCTTTTATAGCCAAATCACCTCTCCTATATAGTAAATTCACCGCTCCTCTATAGCCAAATCACCTTTCTTTCATAGCCAAATCACCTTTCCTATATAGCCAAATCACCTTTCCTTTATAGTCAAATCACCGCTCCTCTATAGCCAAATCACCTCTCCTATATAGTAAATTCACTGCTCCTCTATAGTCAAATCACCTTTCTTTCATAGCCAAATCACCTCTCTTTTATAGCCAAATCACCTCTCTTTTATAGCCAAATCACCTCTCCTCTATAGCAAAATCATCTCTCCTTTATAGTCAAATCACCGCTCCTTTATAGCCAAATCATCTCTTCCATATAGCCAAATCATGTCTCCTTTATAGACAAATCACCGCTTCTGTATAGTCAAATTACTGCTCCTTTATAGCCAATCACCTATCCTATCTGGCCAAATCACCTCTCCTATATAGTAAATTCACCGCTCCTCTATAGCCAAATCACCTTTCCTTTATAGTCAAATCACCGCTCTTTTATAGCTAAATCACCTCTCTTTATAGTAAATTCGCTCGCTCCTCTATAGCCAAATCACCTTTCCTTTATAGTCAAATCACCGCTCTTTTATAGCCAAATCACCTCTCTTTATAGTAAATTCACCACTCCTCTATAGCCAAATCACCTCTCCTATATAGTAAATTCACTGCTCCTCTATAGCCAAATCACCTTTCCTATATAGTAAATTCACCGCTCCTCTATAGTCAAATCACCTTTCTTTCATAGCCAAATCACCTCTCTTTTATAGCCAAATCACCTCTCCTCTATAACTAAATCATCTCTCCTTTATAGTCAAATCACCGCTCCTTTATAGCCAAATCATCTCTTCCATATAGCCAAATCATCTCTCCTTTATAGACAAATCACCGCTCCTGTAGAGCCAGTCACCTCTCCTCTATAGCCAAATCACCTTTTCTGTATAGCCAAATCACCTTTCCTTTATAGTCAAATCACCGCTCTTTTATAGCCAAATCACCTCTCCTATATAGTAAATTCACCGCTCCTCTATAGCCAAATCACCTCTCCTATATAGTAAATTCACTGCTCCTCTATAGTCAAATCACCTTTCTTTCATAGCCAAATCACCTCTCTTTTATAGCAAAATCACCTCTCTTTTATAGCCAAATCACCTCTACTCTATAGCAAAATCATCTCTCCTTTATAGTCAAATCACCGCTCCTTTATAGCCAAATCATCTCTTCCATATAGCCAAATCATGTCTCCTTTATAGACAAATCACCGCTCCTGTATAGTCAAATTACCGCTCCTTTATAGCCAATCACCTATCCTATCTGGCCAAATCACCTCTCCTATATAGTAAATTCACCGCTCCTCTATAGCCAAATCACCTTTCCTTTATAGTCAAATCACAGCTCTTTTATAGCTAAATCACCTCTCTTTATAGTAAATTCACCGCTCCTCTATAGCCAAATCACCTTTCCTTTATAGTCAAATCACCGCTCTTTTATAGCCAAATCACCTCTCTTTATAGTAAATTCACCGCTCCTCTATAGCCAAATCACCTCTCCTATATAGTAAATTCACTGCTCCTCTATAGCCAAATCACCTTTCCTATATAGTAAATTCACCGCTCCTCTATAGTTAAATCACCTTTCTTTCATAGCCAAATCACCTCTCTTTTATAGCCAAATCACCTCTCCTCTATAACCAAATCATCTCTCCTTTATAGTCAAATCACCGCTCCTTTATAGCCAAATCATCTCTTCCATATAGCCAAATCATCTCTCCTTTATAGACAAATCACCGCTCCTGTATAGCCAGTCACCTCTCCTCTATAGCCAAATCACCTTTCCTGTATAGCCAAATCACCTTTCATTTATAGTCAAATCACCGCTCTTTTATAGCCAAATCACCTCTCCTATATAGTAAATTCACCGCTCCTCTATAGCCAAATCACCTCTCCTATATAGTAAATTCACTGCTCCTCTATAGTCAAATCACCTTTCTTTCATAGCCAAATCACCTCT
This sequence comes from Gigantopelta aegis, assembly GCF_016097555.1. Lineage (NCBI taxonomy): Eukaryota > Metazoa > Mollusca > Gastropoda > Neomphalida > Peltospiridae > Gigantopelta > Gigantopelta aegis. Next base: position 101,846,397 of record NC_054702.1, on the reverse strand, counting down.
CCTCTATAGCAAAATCATCTCTCCTTTATAGCCAAATCATCTCTTCCATATAGCCAAATCATCTCTCCTTTATAGACAAATCACCGCTCCTGTATAGCCAGTCACCTCTCCTCTATAGCCAAATCACCTTTCCTGTATAGCCAAATCACCTTTCCTTTATAGTCAAATCACCGCTCTTTTATAGCCAAATCACCTCTCTTTATAGTAAATTCACCGCTCCTCTATAGCCAAATCACCTCTCCTATATAGTAAATTCAATGCTCCTCTATAGCCAAATCACCTCTCCTATATAGTAAATTCAATGCTCCTCTATAGGCAAATCACCTTTCCTTTATAGTCAAATCACCGCTCTTTTATAGCCAAATCACCTCTCTTTATAGTAAATTCACCGCTCCTCTATAGCCAAATCACCTCTCCTATATAGTAAATTCAATGCTCCTCTATAGCCAAATCACCTTTCCTTTATAGTCAAATCACCGCTCTTTTATAGCCAAATCACCTCTCTTTATAGTAAATTCACCGCTCTATAGCCAAATCACCTCTCCTATATAGTAAATTCAATGCTCCTCTATAGCCAAATCACCTCTCCTATATAGTAAATTCACCGCTCCTATATAGTCAAATCACCTTTCTTTTATAGCCAAATCACCTCTCTTTTATAGCCAAATCACCTCTCCTCTATAGCAGCCAAATCACCTTTCCTGTATAGCCAAATCACCTGAGTCGTGTGCAAAGATTCGTAATTGAATAATGCTAATGGCAGATTCGTAATCATCCTTATGTCACGGCATCTATTTCACACAAAACCTTCATATCGTTTTGATGTATTATTGGTGAGTGAGTCACTCACATATATATACACATGATCCTCTCTTTTTCAGCTTGCTGGACTATATATCACCTACTTCTTCCTGCTCCTTCAGTTCAGAATTTGATGATGTAATATGAACCGTGAAATAAATGTGTTTCTTTGCATAATGCAGGACACACGTGAACTATTTGAAAAAGACCATCACGCAATATTAGTCTTTGCTTTTCTTGCTATATGACGAGATGGTTATAATAAATGCATTCCTGTCAACGTATTGGTGTTTTGTATTTTTAACGAAGAGTAGTATTGTAGTGTAAGGAAAAACAATAGGAATGAAACATTTAAAAACACAAAGTGTCAATTGGCGTGATTTGGACATTCTGTGTCGGTTCTTAATGCCTTTGACAATTTGCGACAGTACACAAAAATGGGAGACCAATTAACTGCTGTTACAATTGGCAGGAAAAGTTAAAAATGTAAAGAAAGAAATAAAAATAAAGATAGAAAGAAGTGTTTATTAAACGAAGGACGTAATATATATTAGTTACGGTTTTATGTTATCGGACTTATGGTTAAGGACCACACATATAATATCATGACCTACGCTTTTCGATCAGCAGCAGTGGAACCTTTATGAACATAATCCTACAAAGAGGATAGTGCGTATCAGGGCCTTTCTTACACCAACTGTGCAGCAGTAACTGGAACCTTTATGAACATAATCCTACAAAGAGGATAGTGCGTATCAGGGCCTTTGTTACACCAACTGTGGAGCAGTAACTGGAACGAAAAATGGCCCAATGGACTCACCGACGTGCATGAATCGCGCATCAGGCGAGCGCTTTTCCACTGGACAGGTTTTGCCCTTAAAATAAGTTTGATTAATGACACCACCAGAGCACACTGATTTATTAATCATCGGCTATTGGATGTCAAACATTTGGTAATTCTGACTTGTAGTCTTCAGAGGAAACCCGCTACATTTTTCCATTAGCAGCAAGGGATTTTTTGTATGCACTTTCCCAGAGAGAGAATAGCACATACCACGGCTTTTGAAATACTAATCGTGGGGCATTGGTTGGGACGGGTAAACACAATTTTAAAAATGGGCCTGGCGATGAGTTTATATCCTGCAACCAAAACCCCTCAGACGTGTCTGATGCGCGTGCGCCTTGTATTTTGTGCATTACGATTATTTCATTGCCGTTGGCCGCATGCGTTTTGTAAACGCACGAATCCAGTCCAGACGCTCTCATTGAAACTAAAGTATATTGATTCTATATTATTTTTTGACCAGACCGCATGCATGCGCCGCACCCAGTCTATATGAGCGTTTACGTTGGCGTGTGTGCAGCCAGAGGAGGAGTCGAAATCCCCCCATGCTCAAAGCTATCTTAAACATGCATATACCTGAATTTGTCACAATGGATTTTATTTGTAGAATGCAGGAAATTGCATTTCCACTCCCCAATCACCCTGTATAGTTTTTTTCTACACCATCCCCTGGTCAAGTCTCTTAATCATGTTGTGCTTTACTGTGCTTTCCGCTAATGACCTGGCTTATTTATCGCTCTATTTTACTAACCAAGACGTTTAAAGATGCAAGATCTGAAAGTGCATCTTCGAGTTATTGTTTAAATACAGATCAATTGTCCAACAAACCTGTAACTAGAAGGCGTATTATAATGATACAGACTTCATCCTTGCTGTGTACCATTTCCTTTTACACTCGGCATTTTTGTACGTTTGTCACAGTGTATCGCAGCAACAATGTTTGCATCAAGGTTGTGTAAAGTGGTCTATTGTAATATGTATTTAATAAACCTGTGTATGTAAATAAAAGTTCATTATATCGTGCTGCAAAGCAAAGAAATGGTAACAATTGCCTCGACATGATTTTACTTAACTTTGAAGCGTTAAATATGATTTAGCCTTGCTATATTTGTTCTGTACACCAACTCTTCGACCACTTGGTTGTCAAACTGGCGTTAAGTTACAAGTGTCATGCTTCGAAGAGGAACAATGGATTCTCACAAGAAGATAGAACTAGAACTTGGAAGCACCAAATCTTTTCAAGATATCCTAAAACCTCTGCTGTCTTCGATGAAGTTATTTGGTATATACCACAATTTAAATGACACCTCCAGCATTGATCCTTCAGCGGATGTGACGTGGCAGTTAACTTCAAAGAAAAAGAAGAAATGGTTTTGTGTTTATCGATTGTACAGCGCAATTGTGATGACTCTGGTGTGGGTAAATTTTATCAAATATGCATTAGCCATACCACCTTTTGATATAACGATGACCAGCAGAATCGCCACGTTCTCGTGGCTAGGACTAGTGGCGATAATTCATCTCATTATGTTTATCGCCTGTGAAAAAACAAACCACCTCCGCATGTTCTTCAAAGACTGGAACAATTCGTATGTAGAGCCCGAGTGTGTGACAGTGGGGAGTAGAAACGCGAATCCTTCCCTAGCAGTCATGGTCGGTACTGTGGCTGGTTGGATTTGGGTCACCACGAATCTCTTCGCTACCACGTGTCTCATCTTTTGGGCAGACATAGGTTACGGGGAAGCAACGATGAGACCCTTTCCCGTTTCCACTCTGACCTATGTTTTAATCCTTCCGGTTCTTTATCTAGGAACCGGAATCTACACATTTTCGACAATCTTTATCGTCGTCACATGCTCCGTGATAAAGTCTGGCTTCAAGAGCCTGACTCGAGCGATAGAGAAACAAATACGAAATAGGGAAGCTGATCTGAATTTGCATCTGGACAAACTACGTAGAATTCATCTTCATCTCTGTGACGCGGTGTCTGTCCTGGACCGAACGGTGCGCCTCCTGGTGGCGGTCGAGTACGTTATAAACATTCCGCTGGCGTGCTTCAACGTGTTCCAGCTGATTCACGTCAGAGACGACGTCATCATGGTTGTCGTCATTCTCTTCTGGCTATCCATGAACATCGTCACCATAGTTTCCATAACTCTAAGCTGTGCGCTGGTTCACAACGCGGTAGGTACCACATCCATACAATAAAATGAAGTTTGCTTTGTTTAACGACACCACCAGAGCACTTGGATATATTATTCATCGGCTATTGGATGTCAAACATTTGGTAACTTTGACATAATCTTACAGAGAAAACTCGCTAAACTTTGTCATTGATAGCAAGGGATCTTTTAAATGAACCATCCAACAGACAGGACAGCACATACCACGGCCTTTGATATACCGGTCGTTGTGTACTGGCTGGAACGAGAAATAGCCAAATAGGTCCACCGACGGGGATCGATTCCAGACCGATCGTCTAGGCGAGCGCTTTACCACCGAGCTACATCTCGCCCCATCACATTCATACAATAGCATGGTACAATGACGCTGAAAATTAATTAACTTAATATTCAGTGTTTGTCAAGTGCAATAATATACTAATATCTTATAACAAACCGATATATTAAATTAGTATTCCTGATGCACTTAAATGTATATTAATAAACGTTTCGATGAAATGAAATGAGTTCACAAAGTTCCCTTATTGTGTTTTAATAACATATGCTAGAGTTTTTAGCCTACTCGTTTTAGTCTAGTTTCTCTATTAAATAGCCTGCTGTTAAATCCGCAGTTGGGACACATTTTCTATATGTATTTATTGAAAGATATATCACTGTATATTGTTGTATTATTACTATACTTTATTACTAGTATTTTTTTCCAGGCGCATTCACCTTTGAAACACATATTCAAAATTCAACATACGCAGTTGTCGCCAGAGAAATCGCTTCAGGTTAGCAACGGAATTTAATTATAATTGTAAAAATATTTAATTATTATAATTTAATTATTAAAACACAGATAATTATTCAAACAACCCAAATGATAAAACCCAATTAAATGATGCACGTAATTTTAAACGTATTCTTTCAACAATATTATTCAGCATTTTCCGCGCTTGAATTAAGTTAAAGTTTGTTTTGTTTAACCAGGGTCGTAGGAAACCGGGGAGGGGCGTGGGGCATAGGACCTCGCACTTGAGGATAAAAATGTATTCCTTTTTTTCTTACTCTATATAAAATAAAGATTTTTTTAATCTGGCTTGTGTCCCCATTAGAGATTCCACTTTAGCTATCGTTCCTATGAGTCTGTTAACGACACCACTAGAGCACATTAATTAATCATCGGCTATTGGATGTCAAATAGTTTGTGAATCTGACACGAAGTCTTCAGAGGAAACCGGTACATTTTTAATTAGTATAAAACATTTATTTTTCTCGCAGAGAGAATAGCACATACCATAATCATTGGTATACCAGTCGCGGGGACTGTTTAGGTCGGGGAAAAACCCAATCGAATTGCTAAGGTGATTAGATCCTACTTTCTAAGCACCTCAGTGGAGAGTTCTATCGACTGAGCTAAAGCCCCGAGCCGTAGTGTCAATTTACTGTATTGGTGTCATTTATAACAAGTCATCACTTGACGGATGTACACGTTTGTTCATTTCTCTTTTTTATTAATTAATTATAATAAGTTAAATAACAAAACGGTTGTCGTCTTGAAACCTCCATATCTGTATAGGATAGTCCAAGCTATATGCATGTATCTTGTCATAAAGCGGGTATGGTGTACACTGGCTTTGTATAATTATTGTACAATTTTTGTATTTTTTGTTTTCTCAAGGTGACCCTGTTCATGGGTCAGCTGACTGGTACTTCAGTCGGTTTCACAATGATGGGGATGATTGTTCTAACTAAAGAGGTTCTACTCACGGCAAGTACCTTACCTTGGTTTTTGGTTTTACAGTTGAACAGGGACATTATTATTATTGCTATTATTATTATTGTTCGTTGTTGTTGTAAAACAAGATCATTAATAATAACCATTATGGCGCACCATATACACTTCTATAAGCGTCGAATAAGACTAACACTATGTAGTCTCTTCATTGCTTATAATATGATGTTACACCTTTATTTTGTGTTTCGATATATATTCTAAACTCAAATAAACACAATATACCTATTATTGCACGAATATATTTCCGAATATAAACATTGATAAATCATTGGAAGTCATTTTGTATTCGTAACTGAATTGGTCTTTTGTTGTCAGCTTGCTGGTCTTTTCGTTACTTACTTCTTCCTACTTCTTCAGTTCAAAATCTGACATTGGTATTTACAGCGACAACATGGTATGGTTTTATTGGATTAAAGATGTTATGTCAGAACATAACTAGTTCATGGAACCTTAAACAAAAATGCCCCCCCCCCCCTCCCTCCCCCCCTAAAAAAAAAACACCCACACAAAACAAAACCCCACAACACCTTGATAAACAAACAGCCACACACACACACACACAAAGAGAGACAGACACACATATACGCACACACACACACGCACACGCACGCACACACTCACACACACACACACACACACACACACCAACCAACAACACATGACAACAACGTGACTAGAAAGATGTTCTTCATTTATACCTAGAGGAAACAAATAACAAGACTTCTTATTAGCAAAAGAACTACATATTTTTATATTTTACAACGTAATTTTAACAATATTGCATTGTAACTCAGTTCAAATAATAGTAATAAAACTCAGTTGCATTCAATACTAATTTAGTTTGTGCGTGCCCCACACTACAACTAGGGCACATCCAAGGCAAATACTGCATATTTTAGAGTAAAGTAAGAATTTTCCCTTTAAAAACTTAACATCAAAATCCCTCCGACCCCCTTCCCCACCCCCACCCCAAAAAAGTAGTAGCCATCCAGTTTTGTATTTTTGTTATGCAAATAGCATACACTTATTTTTGCTGGGTACGATTTTAAAAATTGATCATTTCCGGTCATGTGGGATAGAAAATGTACACACGAGGTTGTGGATATTTCGATCGTGGATGAAACTGTCATCATCAACGGCACACTTTTTGTATCCCACATGATTGTGTATCATGGATTAGTTTTCATTTATCCATTCGATAAATAGCCTAAACCACTAGTATAACTTTACACGATCAGACAAAGATAATCGAAAAAGTAATTTTTGTTTAACTATTTTAACATAAATAAACTAATCTAATGATATGTTTTTGTGTAAACTAAAATTCAACATACTAATTAGCAAGATAGCATTTAAAGTTTTAATATACTTTTAAAATCAATCTGAAACAGGTTTCTGGTGACCACACACCACCAACTCACATATTACAACAGGCTTGTTTTCTAGACTGTTCGTACCAAATATAAACAGTATCAAAATGTAGGAAAACAATTAGTTTTTCCCTATTCATCTTAGATCGCGGGATAAACAAAAAACACAAAAACTCATTCTATATCGAAAGATCTTAGTTTTATCATGTAAAGTGATGAGTGTAGAAACAACAATAGAGTTAGCTCCTCTTGTTGTTAAATGTAACCGTTTGAAATGGACACCGGCCTCGGTGGCGCAGTGGTTAAGCCATCGGACAACAGGCTGGTAGGTACAGGGTTCGCAGCCCGCTACCGGCTCCAACCCAGAGCGAGTCCTTACGGGCTCAATGTGTAGGTGTAAGGCCACTACACCCTCTTCTCTCACTAACCACTAACAACTAAGCCACTGTCCTGGGCAGACAGCCCAGATATCTGAGGTGTGTGCCCAGGACAGCGTGCTTGAACCTTAATTGGATATAAGCACTAAAATAAGTTGAAATGTACGAAAATGAGATGGACATATTCCACAAAGCTATCTCACGAGCTATTCCATGTTCTGTCCCAGACTGGGTTACTGGCCATGCCAGATATATGCGACCTGGACGTGCCTTAACCTTAAATGGATATTTAAGCACGTTTCCCAGTCCCAGTTCCATATGCAGGGATGAGAGAAACGTGTGTGCTATACGATGTCAAGCTATCAACATCGAATAGTACAATATGGCAAACAATACCCTTCATTTGCGTGTGCCGGTCTTGTAAGTGGCAGTCCTCCTACAGAGGAAGTCAGAATGGATGTCTCATACTGAGATGTGGCAATTCTCCTATTTGCAGAAACACCTGGCAGTGACTAGTGGCAGTAGTCATGAAATTGCGAAAGATGCCTTATACAGAGATACGATGTTGAATATATTAATGGTTTTGTCGTTCAGATTCACTACTAATACAAATTCAATGTATATGAATAATGTATAAGATGTGCTGTTCATCAACGTAGTATGCACGATCACATAACACTAGCTGTTTTAACAAATATAGAAATTATATTAAAATATGTCCATGTTATTGTGTCTGTCCCGGATCAGGCTTCTGGCTATCCCGAGACGGGACCCGGGACAGACATGTTGGAAACCTTAGTAGTACAGAAGCATGTTAAAATATATGGCACTCGCATGTTATTGTGTCTGTCCCGGATCAGGCTTCTGGCTATCCCGAGACGGGACCCGGGACAGACATGTTGGAAACCTTAGTGGTACAGAAGCATGTTAAAATATATGGCACTCGCATGCTATTGTGTCTGTCCCGGATCAGGCTTCTGGCTATCCAGAGACGGGACCCGGGACAGACATGTTGGAAACCTTAGTGGTACAGAAGCATGTTAAAATATATGGCACTCGCATGTTATTGTGTCTGTCCCGGAGCAGGCTTCTGGCTATCCCGAGACGGGACCCGGGACAGACATGTTGGAAACCTTAGTGGTATAGGAGCATGTTAAAATATATGGCACTCGCATGTTATTGTGTCTGTCCCGGATCAGGCTTCTGGCTATCCAGAGACGGGACCCGGGACAGACATGTTGGAAACCTTAGTGGTATAGAAGCATGTTAAAATATATCACACTCGCATGTTATTGTGTCTGTCCCGGAGCAGGCTTCTAGCTATCCTGAGACGGGACCCGGGACAGACATGTTGGAAACCTTAGTGGTATAGGAGCATGTTAAAATATATGGCACTCGCATGTTATTGTGTCTGTCCCGGATCAGGCTTCTGGCTATCCCGAGACTGGATCCAGGACAGACATGTTGGAAACCTTAGTGGTATAGGAGCATGTTAAAATATATCGCACTCGCATGTTATTGTGTCTGTCCCGGAGCAGGCTTCTGGCTATCCAGAGACGGGACCCGGGACAGACATGTTGGAAACCTTAGTGGTATAGGAGCATGTTAAAATATATCGCACTCGCATGTTATTGTGTCTGTCCCGGAGCAGGCTTCTGGCTATCCAGAGATGGGACCCGGGACAGACATGTTGGAAACCTTAGTGGTATAGGAGCATGTTAAAATATATCATACTCACATGTTATTGTGTCTGTCCCGGATCAGGCTTCTTGCTATCCAGAGACGGGACCCGGGACAGACATGCTGGAAACCTTAGTGGTATAGAAGCATGTTAAAATATATGGCACTCGCATGTTATTGTGTCTGTCCCGGATCAGGTTTCTGGCTATCCAGAGACGGGACCCGGGACAGACATGTTGGAAACCTTAGTGGTATAGAAGCATGTTAAAATATATCACACTCACATGTTATTGTGTCTGTCCCGGAGCAGGCTTCTGGCTATCCCAAGACGGGACCCGGGACAGACATGTTGGAAACCTTAGTGGTATAGAAGCATGTTAAAATATATCACACTCACATGTTATTGTGTCTGTCCCGGATCAGGCTTCTGGCTATCCCGAGACGGGACCCGGGACAGACATGCTGGAAACCTTAGTGGTATAGGAACATGTTAAAATATATGGCACTCGCATGTTATTGTAATATTCGTGATTTCCAGCTGCATTTGCATTATGTTGTATCTAGTGTCAACTGCTTTATTTGTGTGGGCTTACGTTTTCTTTGTTTTACTATAAAAAGTGTTATCATAAATATGTATTATATGTGCACATGTGTTACGTTTTCGTTATTTTCTTAAATTCACTTGTTCACGATTTACAAGAAAATTAGAACAACAGTGATTTCACAATATTACAGAGTGAATATTACAGAGTGTAATATTACAGAGTGTAATATGAAGTAATATGTGATATGCTGTATATAATAATATTATCTGTTATTGACTGCATTGTTGAGCTCGACTAGTCACGCTGAGTAATGTATGTCATGTTACATTTGGGCTATCGACTGTAATGTTAAAATAAAATGTATTTTGAATGCATGATGGAATCATATTCAATAATATATAATACAATAAAACGTTTTAAAGGCCCCTAACAATTACATATTTGTACAATCTCATATGATTTTCCCCTTTCTGCTTATACGTGGATGCATTTTACTTTATTTATAAAGGTCAACAATGGCCTATTTTAAGTTATATTTCCATTGGCCAGTATGATAACAAGGTACTAACTTGAACTGTTAAGTTATTCAATATAGAAAGGATTGCCAATTCAATAACTATTGTGCAAAACGTGTTGATCGCAGCATTAAAAATACTCAATGTCAAATCATGTATGTTGCCCGTATGTTAAGAATTAATGACAGTTGCTTCCCTGTTCACACTCCTCGAAATAAAGTGTGGTGATATTTCAAAATCTAGAAGCGAACGGATTGTTATTCTAGACCAGTAAAATGGTGTTACATGGGTAACAATATCTGGTACATCTACATAGGTTAATGTTTGTATGTGTAAAAACAATAGTTTTAGTCTCGTTACAGTTTGTTATTTTATTCCCCTGAAGATGTTTAAAGTTTGTAAACGAAACGTTGGGATTTTAAAATAGTTTGTAATATATTTTATGAAAACAATAGTTGCAAGACACCTTAAAATCCATATTATATAGTGTAACTCGCTGTGCGTGTGTTACACAACAGACATATATGTACCTACTCAATAAACACAGACAAACTAGATGTAAATATTACATATAAGCAATATTAATATAACATGGACAGCAAGAAGTATCACTACAAACATACATACAAAATGTTTACAGAAATTGAGCACTATAGGCGAGAGGAAAAAGTCAATTTGCACTGAGTCTCTGGCACAAAGGCGCCAGTACCTTCATTTCACAGTCTCGCGTTGTCAAGGCGAAGAAGCTATGTACACAATGCTTAGAGTCGAATTTTGCATTTAATGTAGTTCAATATCATAAGGCATTAACCAGTGTGAAACACATTTATACTTGCAATCCTCACTTTCACATAAACATTACATTTGTCCACTGTATATCCATGGTATCTTTTATAATATAATATAGGAATGTCTTGGCAGTAAATAATATTACCACTCGGAGGTTGACCAAGAAGCTTCAGGTATTGTTTATTTCAACCCTCAGCAATAGCTGCTGTCTATTTGAGACTTTGTACATCCCAAACATCTGACAAACTCCTTAGTACTCCACATTAGATACGTTTATAACGTTCAGTGTTGACACAGATATGAGTTTAACTTTCCTCAATGGATTCAGAGCAGACAACATGTAACAAGCGTTGGATGATCGATGCCCTCGATTATCATGGCAGAAAAAGAATTTCACAAACTCGCGACGAAATGGTTTGGCCATGACGAAATATATGAAGAACTGAATACCGTGGTTACAGTCGGAGAGCACGAAAATTATCTCCCTTGTTAACAGAAACAGCGCATGTTCGTGGCTCAGCGGGGTGTAGTCCCAGGTCGGCTTGATGATGTAATGGAAGCAGTTTGGAAGAACCAACAGCAGAAACAGCACCGACACGGCCACGACCATCACAGTTATCTTCCCTTGATCTCGAAACCTCTCCACAATGAGCTCGCTTCGATTCTTCAACAGCTCCTTCTGGGTCTTGTACGACTGTCTGATTCCGAAGATGTTCACCGTGTTGAAGATGAGCAGCAGGATGCAGGGTATGATGGCGTACATACACCCGTCCATCCAGTACCAGTAGTACCGGATGAAGTGCTGGTACTGTCGCAGGAAGCCGCAGTGCTGTTTGAATATCGGGTGGAAGGTGTCCGTAGACGTCCACAAGAAGTGGATGTCGGCTAGCAGGAGGAAGACGGCCAGGATCACCAGGAAGAACAGCATCTTAGCTCTCGTGCAGACGGTGACGACCTTCATCGGAAAGTAGATGGCGACGAATCGCTCCAAGGTCATGGTTACGATTATCCAGCTGGAATACATGGAGAAGAAGCTGACCAGGTAGTACAGAATCCTGCAGCCCCATGGCCCAATCGGCGCGTCGTAGAGCGTCAGTTGGTGGAACAGTAATTTACTGATGATTGCACAGTTGTTGATGATGGCCAGAACAGCAATGCATATTGTGTACGACCGGTGAGGACGTATTTTGATGACTGTGATAAAAGTGGCAATGTTTCCGGTAAATCCGAATAGAAAAAGTACCCATAAGTAGTATAGGTTGAGATACCTGGCAACCCACAGCTCGGTGTATTGTTCCAGTTCTCCGAACAATCCATATGACCCAACAGTTGTTTTGTCAAAATAGTTCACATCCACGTTGTTTCTGTCGAAAATTTCAGATATTGTACTTGATAGAATTCTCGGTATCGCCGTCGTTGTCGTATTAACAAGATAGTCTGTGCCATTATTTGTTGTGGCATCGGCATTAATGGGAAATGTTGCAGCAAACTGGGAAAGTGAAGGACTCGTTTTATTGAAAGGAAGAAACCCGGCGGAAAGAGTAATGTCGGCTTCGCTGAGTTCCAACGACGTTTTGAACACGTTGCTGTCAACGTCACCGGAAAACGTGTCCACATACAGCTCCATGGTGGCTGATGATTTACAATCAGATAATAGTAATTGCAGGACCTACAGCAGAAAACAATATATAATTAACATAAATATATACTAGTATAATATATATATTTGTTTTAATTATTTTGTCTATAACATATGAAGGTTCTAGAATGTTTAGTATTGTGCATTATAGTTCTTCTCTAAAACATCAATTCTTGCATTATTACACAAATGCGGAGGAAAACTCGATACCATTCTTACGCTGAATCCGCCCTGCACATTGTCACGTATTATTTTAGCAGTTATTACACACATGCATCTAACATCAATAAAGAAGACATATGAACGCTGCAGCTTACGAGCATCTTCTACACCTTAGTTGAAAACCAAGGATATCTTGGAATCAACAATATAAAGAAATAATTGTTAAAACGGTTAATTAGTAGCTATTAAATGCATGATATATTCATTGATATTATATTAACTAATAGTATTTTATTACTTTATTTCATAACTAGAAACAAAACAAAGACAATGCATCATTTTATGTTCAAGATATAAATAAATATTTTATAATGATGACTCTTATAAATGTTACTTGTGCTTCATTACCCTGAATAAAATATATTTGTTAAATGTAACATATTCTTGTTTTGTTTTAAAAGGAATTACAGGGACTAAAGACAATTTTAATGGTCACAAATCTGTAATTATTAAAGAAGGAAATGAAGGAAGGAAATGGTTTATTTAACGACGCACTCAACACATTTTATTTACGGTTATATGGCGTCGGACACATGGTTAAGGACAACACAGAAATTGAGGGAGGAAACACCCTGTCGCCACTTCATGGGCTACTCTTTTCGATTAGCAGCAAGGTATCTTTTATATGCACCATCCCATAGACAGGATAGCACATACCTCGGCCTTTGATGTACCAGTCGTGGTGCACTGACTGGAGCGAGAAATAGCCCAATGGACCCACTGACGGGGATCGATCTTAAACCGACCGCGCATCATGCGAGCGCTTTACCACTGGACTACGTCTCACTCCGTTATTAAAGAAAGTATAAAATAAAGTATAATGTATACTACCTCAAACTTTACCAAAGTCCACTATAGTTAATGATAAAAAAAAAAACCCCAGTATAATGTATCCTAACTCAAACGTTACCAAAGTCCACTGTAATTATTAAAGAAAGTATAAAACAAAGTATTATGTATCCTACCTGAAACTTTACCAAAGTCCACTGTAATTATTGAAGAAAGTATGAAACAAAATACTATGTATCCTACCTGAAACTTTACCAAAGTCCACTAGCATCATTGGCGTTAACACTCAAGTTCTCATTCTGCGATATATGCAAAACCAATCACTCCACTGCCAAAAGATCGTATACATGTGGAGCTTTAACACCTTGTGAGAGAAATAAACTTATCTGACTTGCAGAGGTGAAGACTGGAGACTATTTGACTGGAGAAATGTCTTGTTTGACTAACCTCTGCCTCTGTTCGCGTGTTCGGTTTGCCTGGGCGCCCATCCTCTAGTTGACTTCAGATTCGCACCAACACGACACATGGCGACATCTTGTGGACATGAACTTGCAGAACCGCAAACCGCGAACATGCACGTGGCATTGGTTTGCACAACAGCATTATGCACGTTGTATGAAAACGGATATGTTTATGTGTGTGTCCGTGCGTATGTGTGTATGGAAGAGTCAGTGATCTGTATTGTCTGGTTTGTCTAATGAACTATTTTAAATTCATTGTATCTAATTTTACAGACAGTTATGTTAAATATCGTATAGGTTTTTGCCTTAAAGAGAAGATGTGCAAAAACCTATCTTTAAAAATATTCAGTGACTTGTTAAAAGCAAGAGGAATTTTATATACATTTATCCAAACAGACAATAACATGTACTAGGACCTTTGAGAAATCGAGGTACAGCACTGGTTAGAACGGGAAAAAGAAGTGGATGTACTGCTTTCAATATGATTTAACTATAACTATCAATATATTAATATTATCCTAGGTTCAATATCTAGTCCAAACGTCGAAGTTGTCATATAAATTAAAATAGTATGAACCGTTTATAGATATGTTATATATTTCTTTATGACTGCCATGGACATTATTCCGAAAACAAACCCATCTCCACACCAGTTCTTAATCGGTAGGACTGGCCTCGGTGGTGTCGTGGTTAAGCCATTGGACAAAAGGCTGGTAGGTATAGGGTTCGCAGCCCGGTACCGGCTCCCACCCATATCTAGTTTTAACGACTCGATGGATAGGTATCAGACTACTACATCTTCTTCTCTCCAATTAACCACTAACCAGTAACAACTAACCCACTGTCCTGGACAGACAGCCCAGATAGCCGAGATGTGTGCCCGGGACAGCGTGCTTGAACCTTAATTGGATATAAGTACGAAAATAAGTTGCAATGAAATAAAAATCGGTGACTCTTATGTGTGCAATATATGGTACTTATGACACATGGTCTAAAACATTCATGCCATCACATGTATTATTAATTCTGATTGGCAATAACTGGTCTTTTGTGTGCCCTGCACCATAGACAGGTACCATGAGTTTTGATATACCAGTCGTTGAGCAGGAAAACCCAAATGGATTGAGCCGTTTATTCATTGGAGGGAATGAACCTGACAAGCTACTGTCTGAGGCACATCGAAATGCCTAGAATATGAGAACAGAAACCCGCTGTTATCAGTTTGACTATTCTTACCGATTAACAACGCCTGGTTCTTTATACCAAACTCCTTTGTACATGTATGCCAGTCGTACAGATTACGTCGATATTATAACACATCGGGTTTTACACCCGAAACAAAAGGTTAACTATAACACATTGAATGCTTCAATAGCTCTGATACACTAGTAACTTTATAGATAAATTAGTTTTAAACTATTACCAGCCGACATATATATTTAAAACATAAAACAGGTTTTGTCGGCTTTGAAACCGACCCCAAACTATTTGAAACTATAGTCCGTCCCATCCTCCTACAAAAAATGTTGGGTTTTTTTAGGTGTTTTTTTTAAAAATAATTTCAGTTTGGATTGACGTAAGAAGAAAAGTAAAAGTGTTTTGAAAATAACAAACAAAAAATACTATTTTTGTGTCCAATTTAAAAAGCATTGGGTTCAAAAATAACTAACTTGTAGTGACTTATATAGTATGAAAAAGGCGTTCCATGTGTAACAGTCATATTCAATACATATTACATGTCACTTTACATTTAGATCCAAACTGACATACGCTATGGAAGGGACGAGGGAAGGGTAAAGAAATATAAGGGGCCGAGGGGTAGGTCGAACTCCGTTGGCACAAGAGACGCGCTAACCACATTCTTCATCAAATGATACACACACAAATATGAGTGGTTTGTATTTGTGAAAAGTGTCCGATCACGTACGAAGGTATCGAAGTTTAATCTCTTGAACACACAGCAGTGGGGTTCGTGCACACGACCGTGTTTGCCGGGCGCCTTCATTAGCAATGTGACATGTTTGACGAGCACACACCGTTACAATCCCCGTCTGTGACAACCCTGTTACGACCATCCACACTATGGAGTAGTCGGTGCGAAGAAACTCGCGAATATTAGTTAATGCAGTTAATTGTAAACTATCTAAATTTAACATATACATGTACAAGCACAAACAAAATAATGCATCTTATATCAACGGAATTTAATTGTAGTGATTTAATTTTTTGGTCTTCTTTTTAAATTCATAAACATAAGCTGAATTTATAACAAGTGCGTCAAGTAGCTAATGAAGCATTATTATGTTATTTTCTGTCCCACCCAAGGCTTGACAATTGTTATATCAAAGGTTTAGGTGCACCCTATCCTCTCAAAAAGAGTAGCATATGTTGTGTCACAATTAACGTATTGGTGTGACATCTAACCGCTAGTATTTAATATTTAGTATTTAAAATATTATCCGTTGTCTTAATACAGGCCCTCAACCAGAGAGAGAGAGAGAGAGAGAGAGAGAGAGAGAGAGAGAGAGAGAGAGAGAGAGAGAGAGAGAGAGAGAGAGAGAGAGAGAGAGAGAGAGGAGGGAGGAGATTTTTTGTGTATATGTATTATTATAATCATCGCTTCCTGCTATACCATTCATTGTCGCCTATATCATTTAATTTGGTGCTATGCACCCTACATGGTTTGGTCCATAACTGTTGTGCCGTAACAGTGTCGTTCATATGAAGTCGAGGCCGTCAGGTATGTTTGTTCACACTGACCACGTCATACTTGTTTAACTGAAATCTGTTTAAACTTTAATTATTGCCCAAACTCAGAGACCTCCAAAACAAACCAAACAGCGACAAGGAAACGAAACATTGACCAATCATGAACATGTTCACATCATAGATCTTATATCAGATATATTAGATAATGTCCACAATTCTTATTCTTTGGAGAGTCACGGTAAGTTTTACTTACATTGGAATATACAAATGTAATAATTACTTTTTTATGTGAGTCAAAACAAAAAGAAGAAATAACTTATGTTACCATTGTTAGGTGGAAGTATTCGCTAAATATAATGTGGTTATAATGCAAAATCTGATATGTAAATAGTAGAATCTTTGAACAAATTGTTTTCTTTCTAATCACTTGTAACGCCATATACTTTAGTCCATGTAGTATTATGTAAAATGAAGGCACGTGCGTAATAGGATTATATTTTATTGATTTATATTTTATTGTTTTTGATCCACTGGTGTGAATAGAGTCTGACAACACATTAAACGGGCGCACAAATATTTAATTCTAATATTTATGTTCGTGATTACTAGTACATGTATATCTAATTAAGGAGACACACCTCAACTGTCTGTGCTGTGTATTCAGGGGGGGGGGGGGGGGGGGGGGGGGGGGTCATGGTCAATTGTCAATGGTCTCTGACAGAAAGGTTGGTGTGGCGGTCCACAACCTCCCTTATGTACCGTTAAAACTAACTTTAGATGGGAGCTGATTCCAGGATGCGAACTTAGTGTCTATCAGCCTTAAGACCGATAGCTTAACCCTTGAGGATGGTGGTGGTGGTGGTGGGTTTTTTTTATATTTCGTTTTAGCAAAACTATTAGACACGGATGAGGGAACTACACAATTAGTGATACGATTCAGGTATTCCAATCAAGTCTAAATATGTAAATATGTACGCCTACTTGATAACAAATAATATATATATATATATATATATATATATATATATATATATAACTTGTGTTTGTACCGAATTAATTCTCGTCATTGAAACCGTTCATGTTCACGGGAAGCAGACAAATGATGGCTAGTAAATGGAGGTTTACTGTAGTTGTCAATAGTGTTGCTCTACGGGTCAGTGTTAAATGGGTGTAACTGTTCACCTGGGTCGTACACACACCACTGCGTGTAAAACAAAATGAGTCCATTTGTTTGATGACTTTTATTCTCGCGTCTCTTTCCAAACATGTTTTAGTGCTCCATTTACAACAATAGCACACCAACAAACACACTTTGTTCAATTGTGTTGTCTCCGTTTACTATTATTACTAGATGTAAGCTTTAGCGAGAAAATGTTGGTACATCTAAAGTCTACTAACGCTATCGAAACATGATACTATTACACAATACACGTACTTCTAAGTACAAACGTTATAGTTTATTTTACTCAGAAGTAAATGAATTTTATATATATTTATTTCAGGTTTATTGATAATAATAGCAAGGCGCGTGTAACATCTGAGTGACAAAACGCTCGCTATTATAGTAGGATTGTCCACCCGCCAAACCGGTTGGCATGTGGGTTTTTTCTCCACCCCAAATAGTGCCCAACATCTAGTATCTGAAAATATGTGGTATAATACTGCTCTGTCAGTGAGGCAGTGCACATAAACGATAGAAGTAGCTTATGTGTTCCTATACGATAGAAGTAGCTTATGTGTGGGCCAGTGGGTTTCTTCTCTTACTATACTAAAATAAATGACGCAGTCATATGTTATATACCAAAAAGACAAAGTTAAATTTGCCGAGGTTTTAAACACTCGTTTTATTTTCTTTATTGTCGATTACTTTGGGTACTTTTCTCCTTTCTTATTCTCTGATGAATGAATGAATGAATGAATGAATGAATGTTTAACGACACCCCAGCACGAAAAATACATCGGCTATTGGGTGTCAAACTATGGTAATGCAAACAAATAAGATGATGATCAACATCAATATAAAAATTCAAGATTTAACTAAAAACAGTGTAAAGAACTGTACAAAAATACAAATATCACAGACTTGTATGCACACGTACAAACGAATAGTGCGAAGGGGCGAATGGATGGACGGACGGACAGACAGACACACCATCCACGCATAGCACTCCTGTTTATACGATCATGTACGTGGTTCTAGTCTGTTACTAAAAGTTAAAGTTTCACAACACCACTAGAGCACATTGATTTATTGATCACCGGCTATTGGATGTCAAACATTTGGTAATTTAGACATATAGTCTGAGGATTCCCGCTACATTTTACATTAGTAAGGGATATTTTATATGCACCATCCCACAGATAGGATAGCACATACCACGGCTTTTGGTATACCAGTCATGGTGTACTGACTGGAACGAAACATATTTCAATGGGCCTTCCGACGGGGATCGATCCTAGACCGACCGTAAATCGATCGCGCATCAAGCAAGCGTTTTATCACTGGGCTACGCCCCCAGTCTGGTACTAGCACTTGTTACTATCACATGGTATACACTGTAGGCTACACACCACATACGACTGACAGATCAGACACGGTGATACAACATCTATTTAATGTTGCTCTAAGCCCACAGATACGATGGCGCGAACCAGATAAACAGGTGCTCGTCTTGTAGTTTCTTTCCGGATCATTTAACTACACACTCAGATGCTAACAGATGCACGTGCATCACTTCATCACCGTATCATAAATTCATCACCGTATCTCAACATGTGATCAAACACTTCAACCACCAAGGACGAGAGAATAGTGGCTGCTGACAAATATCTTCATTGGTGGAAACTGGGATACCAGGCGACTGGTAGGTATTGTGTTTGCATCCCAGTTCCGGTGTAAACAGAATACGAGTATACACCCCCACCCCCACCCCCAACTCTTTTTCTTAGGAATACAAATTCTCCATCTAAGATAATAATAATAATACACCCACAACTCCCCCCCCCCCCAAAAAAAAAAACAAAATCACCCCCCCCCCCCCCCCCCCCCCCTTCCCCATCAAAATACATTACCTGGCTCCAGTTTTAACGTCTCGTTAGGGCGGTGTGTTTCGAATTCTCTCTAGCTCACTCGCTATAGCGTTCGCCTGATCATGTTGTTCGGGTCGGTAGACCCATTGTCTGATATTTTGTCCTGTCCCAACCAGCTACCCGTGACTGGTACACCAAATGCCGTTGAATGTGCTGCATATTATTTTAAAAAATCCCTTTCTACAAATGGAAAACTATATATCAGAATGTTCAACTGTTTCACGTACGATAATGAATAAATACTTATTTCTCATTCGATCCAATGCTCCACAAATGGTGTAGCAAAGGTCGTGGCATGTACTATCCTGCTTGTGTTGCGGTGCATATAAAAGATCCCTTGCTCCTAATTAAAAGAGTAGCCCCTTTGAATGGCAACAGGTTTCTTCTCGCATATATACACAAAAATACATACGACCCTAATAGCTGAACAGATGGACTCTGCATACGTTAAACTATGGGGGTTGTGGTGGATGCTTAACTTTTGTCTGATTTTGTATTCCTAACGGGAAACACCCCAATAAAACATGCACGCGTTTCATTAGCAGGTTATATTAGTGACAGCGTCAGTAATAGAGCACCGAACTGATGGCCAATAATTTAACAAAGTAATTTTGTTTTAGAAATTATCTGACAAACATAGATCCTATCTTGGAAACTTTCAGTGACCCGGGGTCAGGACCTATACCCACGACCGGCGTGCTTAAAAACAACCAGCTCTGATGTAGCAGGATAAGTCTTTATCTTGACATCGATCTTAATAAAAGCAGGTGGTAGTTAATTAAACAATAACAACAGCCAGCGTTAACAATATAAAGACAACTGCACAGCCGTGATAGAGAAGTTACATGCAGGCTGGTTAACAAATGTGTAGAAAGGGCTTCTATTTCGTTTTATTTAGAACAGGACGTAGCCCAGTGGTAAAGCGTCCTCGTGGTGCGCCCTCGATCTGAGGCTACAAATATTTCTCGTTCCAACCAGTGGTCTTTAGCCGGTATCACAAAGGCCGCGTTATGTGATATAGGTTGTACTAAATCAAATAACTTCCGGCTGGGTCATAGTTCGAGGTGCACCGAACTTTTGATAGAGACGTTAGCACCACAACTGTTTGTTATAGAGTTAAAATTATATGCAATTTTACAAGTCACTATGACTTGTGTTATAAATGTGCGCTTGGGTTCATCTGAGTGAAAATTATATCAGCTATTTTATTACATCTGGGGCTACCATGGTTATCAACGTGTGTCAAATAGCCTTGACGCTTGGTATGTACATCTGGGGTGAGGTTGATGGGATATAGTTAGTGAGAAATATGTCAGCTATCGAGTATGTACATCTGGGGCTGAGGTTGATGGTTAGATATACGTGGTTAGTGAGAAATGTGACAGCTATCGAGTATGTACATCTGGGGCTGAGGTTGATGGTTAGATATACGTGGTTAGTGAGAAATATGACAGCTATCGAGTATGTACATCTGGGGCTGAGGTTGATTGTTAGATATACTTGCTTAGTGACAAATATGACAGCTATCGAGTATGAACATCTCGGACTGAGGTTGATGGTTATATATACGTGCTTAGTGAGAAATATGACAGCTATCGAGTATGTACATCTGGGGCTGAGGTTGATTGTTAGATATACTTGCTTAGTGACAAATATGACAGCTATCGAGTATGAACATCTGGGGCTGGGGTTGATGGTTAGATATACGTGGTTAGTGAGAAATATGTCAACTTTGGAGTATGTACATCTGGGGCTGAGGTTGATGGTTAGATATACGTGGTTAGTGAGAAATATGACAGCTATCGAGTCTGTACATCTGGGGCTGGGGTTGATTGTTAGATATACGTGGTTAGTGAGAAATATGTCAGCTATCGAGTATGTACATCTGGGGCTGAGATTGATGGTTAGATATACGTGGTTAGTGAGAAATATGACAGCTATCGAGTATGTACATCTCGGGCTGAGGTTGATGGTTAGATATACGTGGTTAGTGAGAAATATGTCAGCTATCGAGTATGTACATCAGGGGCTGAGATTGATAGTTAGATATACGTGGTTAGTGAGAAATATGTCAGCTATCGAGTATGTACATCTGGGGCTGAGATTGATGGTTAGATATACGTGGTTAGTGAGAAATGTGACAGCTATCGAGTATGTACAGCTGGGGCTGAGGTTGATGGTTACATATACGTGGTTAGTGAGAAATGTGACAGCTATCGAGTATGTACATCTGGGGCTGAGGTTGATCGTTATATATACGTGGTTAGTGAGAAATGTGACAGCTATCGAGTATGTACAGCTGGGGCTGAGGTTGATGGTTAGATATACGTGGTTAGTGAGAAATTTGACAGCTATCGAGTATGTGCATCTGGGGCTGAGGTTGATCGTTATATATACGTGGTTAGTGAGAAATATGACAGCTATCGAGTATGTACATTTGGGACTGAGGTTGATGGTTATATATACGTGGTTAGTGAGACGGGTGTCGATGTAGTGGCCACACATCTCTGCACTGAGCCGTTAACACCACTATGTTGCTGGAGTCGGTACTGGTCGATGGCATACCCACTACATCAGTGATATAGTAGAATGGGAGACTTTTAAAAGTCCATTTATAAGCAGTGGTTCTTATACAAGGTGACCTTTACAGTGAAATAAATTTGATTAGATCAATAATGTTAAGAAGTTAGTATATAACACCCCTAAAAACAAAACTACAACAAACAAAATATAACTAACCAACCAAAAACAAAACAAACAACACATACAAATTAAAGAATACAAGAGTTATGCAAAATGCTCTGCAAGTGATCATGCTCGCGTGCAACAAACAAACAAAACACTAACTGGTCGATTTTAAAAATTGCCAGTCTATTGGCTAATGTTGTCTTCAATCGTAAAGAACTCCTTTTGAGCGTTAACTCATGCTCAACTCGGGCGCATGCGTCACTTGATATCGATCACTTTCGTAATTCATCGGAAATCTGATGAGTTTTTTCATCACTGTAATTTCCGGAACGTCGTATAACTATTTCCTATACTTTGTGCATGATGTAACACAAATCTTATCGTTATTACTACGATGTTGATAATAACAGTTTCGATAAATTATTGGGTAATAAAAAAAGTAACAAAATATTATTTAGGTAATTTAAGCTTTTAAATATGGATGTGGTGGAAATACATATTTGCATTTATATTCTCCCATTCTGTCGCAATAATATGTCTTTTAAATAATTTTATGTGCATTTAATTTTAAGGCGCTTTCAGTGGGATTGTTTTCAAGTTTTATAATATTTTACAATATTTTGTCACAATAATTATATATAAACATACATTCTACTTAACTCCAAGGAACACAGTTTTAAGTCGACCTAGCCTACAATGTTGTTAAAAAATAAAGTTTCCAATCAGACAGAAAAACGCTTAATTAGAAGCTTTAGATCACGAGTTCAGTTTAAAACAAAGTCCAACTCAGTATTCAGTAGGCGTTTTCTGTCCAATTTTGTATTGGATCATATTTCAAACTATAGGTCAAACACAAAGCAAGGTTAAATTACGACTTAGTATCGAGTTAGTCATAATAGCTGTTGATGCATTGTAGTTTATTAGAGTGCGCCGTGCGGCCCAATACCTCTGACTTCAGCACTCGAGGTTTCTGTTAGGGTTACCTCACCCTTAGTCCTGGTCAGTCTAGCCTCTACCCATTGACCAGTCCAGCTTGGGTGTCCCTAACAGAAGCCAAAGCTCCTGCTGACATAGCTCTCTGGGTCACTGAGACAAGACCCCCACCCCCCACCCCACCCCACCTCACCACGTCAAGGAATGGACTATGAAGGGATTAGTATCGAGTTACAGTTTATTTTCTGATGCAGGATACAGAGGTGGTAAGTAGATGATATGGCTATATCTTCTATTGGTAAATGCTATATTACATTAGCAAGAATTGCAAGAATGCCAAAGACACAAAAACCTCATACAGCGTTCTAGAACTGAATACTGGTGAAATTGTTTCTCTCTCCATCTTGACTAAATATTAGATTTAAGTAAACTTTACAATCGTAATGTATATACGTATCTTGTGTGACATTCTTTGCGAAAGGATAGATCTGCCACTGGATTTAATGTGTAAGTGATAACTTTTCATAAGCGCTTAACAACGTGGCTGTAATGGTGAGACGTACATGTTTCTTTGTCCCCTTTAGACTCCCTCCAGGGGCCTGTGGCCCTCAATGATGCTAGCAGTCGAGATTAAAACGCCGCCAGTGTCAACACACCCTGAACGCGGCGTAACCCGAGTTGATAGCAAAGAAAACACAGGGTAAAGTTCTTTGCAATCCATGTCGGCTTAATTACAGAAATAATTGAACATTTTAACGGCAGCCTCAGTGTATTTGTAATCCGCGCGTGTTTGTCTGGCATGTTCAGCAATTTAGTTTTTTTAAAAAGAAAACGAAAATCTTCTGGGTGAAAGGAATAATGGAAATAAAGCAGCGAAAACATGTGAATTTGAGTGTTGACTTTGTGGTTTCGGGGAGAGTGTAGCGAGCAGGTAGGCCTGTTCATAATCAACCACACCTGCGATAGTCTGGCCGCAATGAGAAATTGCCTGCGTGAACACTCACAACAAGTACACGTAGTTTGATGTGAGTTCAGTAACTCACCTGGACACAGTTTTGATGCAAGGTTAGTTGTTAGTATTTTTGCTTAAATCTGTTTTAGAAATGATCGCATAGGGCAGGGCACATTGTTTATTATTGTACGTGCTTTTAAAATCTACTTTTATTATAATATTTCCTTTCATTTTGCATGTACATTGTATTTCGATATGTAAAGCGTCGTGCTTCAGCCTTCATTTAAAACCATACTATAATTTCGTCCAATTACTGTATTTATTAATGACCCCGGTGTGTAGTGGTTAATACATCAGACTGAAGGCTGGTATGTACTGGGTTCGCATTTCGGTATCGGCTAACTACCAGGAGCGAGGTTTAACGACTCAATGGGGCGGTGTAATGCCAACACACCAACTTTTCTCTCACTAACTTCTAATAACTACAGTAATCATTAGCGCACTGTGCTGGACAAACAGGACTATATGTGCCCAGGACCGTGTCTTTGAAACTTAAATTAACATAAGCACAAAAACCCAAGTTAGAATGAATGATTGAATTCTAATGATGTGTACATATCTCTTGCAGTTCTGGGGCCTAATTCACAAAGGTCTCTTAGGCTCTGTTAGACAACAAAGAATCCTCTTTGCAAGTCTTTTAGCATTGCACTGCGAGATCGCAAAGTTGCGATAATTTAGTGAATTAGGCCCTTGGTATGGAATCCGTTTCTAATATAATATACTTATGGACCGCTACAACCGTTAAATGAAGTGGTATGAAGCTATTTATGGCTTTGTGTTTTACAATTATTTGAAATAAATCTATGACCGTTACGTCATTTCCCCTACAAAAAAAATTCACTTGTGTTTTTATTACATATTTCATTATCAGTTGTCATATTATGGATCGTATGTCATCATTATTCATGCCTAGTTATTGCACGCCGCCATGAATACATGATAACATAGACGTTTGTTTGACAGGTACCGTGTGACAGCACTAACTGAACCTCTAATGGGGGATACGCAGATCCATGTGAACTGGCTTCCCCCACCCACACTCCCACTCCCACCCCCGATCTGAGACCAAAATATTTATTTTGTTCATTAAAGAAAAAACAAAATTAATTGAAATAAAATTAAATGTAATTAATGTGCTTGCTTAATAACAGGTATATTTTATTAATTAATAGTTAAAGGCAGTTTTAGAATTAATGTACGTACGTACGTATGTACGTATATATGTATGTATGTATGTATGTATGTGTGTGTGTATGTGTGTGTGTGTGTGTGTATGTATGTGTGTGTGTGTGTGTGTATGTATGTGTGTGTGTATGTATGTATGTATGTATGTATGTATGTGCGTGTATATATACAATGTAATTGCGTCTTCTCCACCTCCCTCTTTCAGATATCTGCAAACGGCAACTCCATTAGACAAATCCTTTATAGGATGTTTAATCCACACACATCGGCGTCGGTGGTGTCGTGGTTAAGCCATCGTGCATATGCTGGTAGGTACAGGGTTCGCAGCCCGGTACCGGCTCCCACCCAGAGCGAGTTTTAACGACTCGGTGGGCAGGTATAAGACCACTACACCCTCTTCTCTCTCACCAATCACTAACCTCTAACCCACTGTCCTGGACAGACAGCCCAGGACAGCGTGCTTGACCCGTAACTGGATATGAGCACGAAAAATAAATTGAAATGAAATGAAATGAATTCCACACGCCTAGTACACGTGTACAAGTCAGTATAATGGATTATAGTGGATTTAGTGTTTAAAGATAATCAATACACTTGGTATTATACAAATAGTACACGTGTACAAGTCAGTATAGTGGATTATACTGGATTTAGTGTTTCAAGATAATCAATACACTGGGTATTATACAAATAGTACACGTGTACAAGTCAGTATAGTGGATTACAGTGGATTTAGTGTTTCAAGATAATCAATACACTTGGTATTATACAAATAGTACACGTGTACAAGTCAGTATAGTGGATTACAGTGGATTTAGTGTTTCAAGATAATCAATACACTGGTATTATACAAATAGTACACGTGTACAAGTCAGTATAGTGGATTATAGTGGATTTAGTGTTTCAAGATAATCAATACACTTGGTATTATACAAATAGTACACATGTACAAGTCAGTATAGTGAATTATACTGGATTTAGTGTTTCAAGATAATCAATACACTGGGTATTATACAAATAGTACACGTGTACAAGTCAGTATAGTGGATTACAGTGGATTTAGTGTTTCAAGATAATCAATACACTGGTATTATACAAATAGTACACGTGTACAAGTCAGTATAGTGGATTATAGTGGATTTAGTGTTTCAAGATAAACAATACACTGGGTATTATACAAATAATTCATTACCCTTCATATATGAGGATGGATACAAATAGCTACAAATACAATAGTTCGGCCTAAGTCAGATATACGGGTATAATTCACAGAAATGAATAAATAATTTAAGATATTTACAAGTCATCAAACAACTTAAAATGAGTATGATAATCAGTATTTCAAAATACAAAAATGTTTGTTTTTAGATTTCAGATCTGTTAAGATAAGTTCTTTTATCAGGTAGCATCTGTATCACGAGGTTGCCTTGTACTAAATCAGCTTTACCCTGAACACAACCGTTCTCGAAACATTTGGACTGTTTTGCTTTTGACACAAAACAATTTTCATTCTAAAATATTATGCATATGATTACTGAAATTAAATATATACACACTGTATATGTATATGTATATGTATATGTGTATGTGTATGTATATGTGTATGTGTGTGTATGTGTATGTGTATGTGTATATATATATATATATATATATATATATATATATATATATATATATGTAACAACTATATTTTGTAATAAAAACGTTTTATTTATAAATGTGTGTGTAATATTTTCAGTGTTGTTACCGTAACAACCACATACTGCAGACCTATACAAGGGTCGGCATAAAGTAATTTTATTTCGTGCCTATATGGTAATATATATCATATTATACCTAGGGGAATAACGTGTGGCCACTGTAGTCCGTATCTGACGATTAATACACTAACATATGTATGTTTTAGCGCCGTGAGTTATCAAACTCATACAGACATAATCTTTGTGAATGGGAGATGACAGAACCAAGCATGCTGGGTTGTGGCCGCCCAATCAGATAACGTGTTTGTTGACCCAGAACATCAACAAGCCGCGTGCTGATTGGTTGTTAATAAGGAACACCCTGATTTTACATATCGTATGTGATCCGAACATTACGTTGCGATATAAAAAATCAAAATATGTTTTAATATGGCGACTTGCAGTCTGCGACTTAACATATATTAAAAACTATAAAAATAAATTAATATAGCTCAACCGACAATGATACTAAATAGTTTATCGGGAATATCGTAAAGCATCAGACGTAATGATTACAATAAAACATTTAGGAGGAAGCCAGAAGGTTCAGAATATAGGATGACTGATATAAACGCCAGTTGGTATATTCAGAGTATATGGGTTTTGTTGTTGTTGTTTATAAATCAATTACAAGAAGCTAGCCACAAAAGACGAATAGCCACGAAGCCACAGTTTAACTGTGCGCTACAGTTAATGTACCAACAAAGGGCCGAAACTGGAACCGTAAATACGATAAATAGTCATAAAGTTTAAGACTCCACTTTTATCTAGCTAATGAAAATCCCATATTGTGGAGCTCTGATTTGTTTTAACTGACCCCCCCCCCCCCACACACACACACACACACACACTCGACCCTGCAAAGTGTGTGTCTATATAATTAAGTTGCAATCTTTAGATACAATTCCAAACCTGTACGTAGCTCCCTACCTTTTTCTTTCGACCGACCGTTCAAAATTGCGCCTAAATTCCTTCATAAAAATGCGCACCCATTTTCTTTGGCTCAATCCTACGGGACATTCCAAATTCCATAGCACCATACCACCCTCCGCCTGTTACCGGCTACTGTCGGACTGCTGGTGCACCCTTGCACCTGCCAGTGCAGGCGGTCCCCCCTCCTACCCACCCCACCTTTCCTGTCCTGGACGGAGGAGCTGGCCGAGGCCGGCACCTGTGCCCAGGACTGGCGTGCGCTACAACAGCTTGCTCTGAATGTGCACGTCAAACACTCTGGTCTTGGTCTCAGATACACGATACAGGACGGGATTTAGCCGAGTTGGTCGAGTGCTCGCCTGAAGTACTTGCGTCGTAGTATCGAGTCTCCTTAGTGGACCAATTCCCACCAATACCCCTAGACTGGTATATCAAAGGGAAAGTGCATATAAAAATCACTAGCTGCTAATGGAAAAATGTAACGGGACTGTGTAACAAACATGCACTAAGTATTCCACATGCAATAGTCAATAATTATTAACTGAATGTGCTCTAGTTGTGTCGTTTAACAAAACATGTTTTTTTTTTTTAACTTTTACATGCGATACATCTGTCTCTATATACAAATCAGGGCCCCACTCAACAAAACGATGTTAGCCCTAAGATCACCGTAAGTGCATAGCTATTACCGTATGCACTAGGTGATCTTAGCGCTAAGATCGCTTGGTGGAATGCGGCCCAGTTCAATAATAGAGTTGTCTTTGTATGAAACGTGTACTAGTACACTTTTTCCTTTCAATGTGTCAACACTTTCAATCAATGAATCGTAGTAAAATAGTTTGCTATTACTGAACTATGTATATAAATACACCTACATACATAATTAGGTTAGTTGATACGTGTAGTATGCAACTGGCCCGCAGCTATAAATATTTATTTTATTACCAGTCTTTGATCTGTTCACGTTTTTATTTAAGAATTGAACGTGAAATTTTTTGAGTTTCATGCTAGTATGAAACGCAAAACCGCTTTACACACTGTATGAATGGCGTAGCGCGTTAGCGCGAAGCCATTCATACTAAAGTTTCATACTAAATTTCACGTTCAATTCTTATAATTCCAAACACATAACCATGTCATTAATGTAAACCTCTTTAAAATAAAAAGTGAACTCTATTTTCCAACTATTTACTATTTTATTAACACGAAATTCATACTCAACATTAGCGGAATGCCTATGGTAGTTTCGGCTTTTTCCGTCAATAGCCGAATGAGAGAATGACAATGTTACAATCATTAATACAATTCATATTAATTTTTTGCATTAAATATCAATACCAAGTAGAAACATTTTGAATTCACTAGAAACATATAACGTAAGTAATTTTAATAACTTTTAACCTGTAATAAAAATGTCTGAAGCGATCTATTTTGTATGGTATAATTTATATGTGAAGCGGTTGGTGTATGAATATTTAACTACGAACTGTGGATGGGCGCCATTTTTTGATTACTGTCCAGATTTACCAATTACGACGTTGAAATTACAGTTATAAAATATTTGAGTGCGTGAAAATTCCATGTGTTGATAGATTTGACATGGAGAAAGTGGTTTCAATGTTTCCGGAAATGGATGAAACAGGTGTGTCGCGAATTTCTGTGTTTACTGGCCTTGTAATTGTGGAAGTGGCAACACAGGATGGTTTTGGCATGTGTGACTTCAAGTGGTGCGACACAAGTATTCGTGACATTTGACAGTGCCATGCTGATGTTTCGTTTTTGGAAAGTGGAACATCCTCTGTTGTAGCTTCGAATTGAAGCTTCGTTCCTGTGTCCTGACATGTACATGATATGCCATGATATGCCCGAGTCGTTTAAAGATTGGATCGCAGTGGCTATGTGTTGTGTACCGTGTACGTCATACTACAATGCCGTTGAATGCGCGTTACTGCTAATGGTTGGCATGAACTGACTGAATTTTGTTTTTGAAATCGCTTTTGTAAAAGACCAAATTCCATTGGAATTATACACTTTTTTTGGATCGACAAAATAGATTTTTAGCTGTGGGATTTTGAATTCACTATAAACATGTAACGTAAGTAATTTCAATAACTTTTAACCTTTAATAAAAAATGTCTGAAGCGACCTATTTTGTATGGTATAATTTATATGTGAAGATTTTTAGATGTTTACAAGTTTGACGGCAGACGATTACTGTTTGATGTCTAAAAATAGAATCAAGGAAATTCCTCGGGGATTCCTTTGTTGACATAATTCATAAAGTAGTTCCGGCTATATAGCCAAAAATAGTGCTAAACTGAGATTCATGGTGCTATGAATGCCAGTTTTTATCATCACGTGATACGAATTTAACCAATCCAAGGGTTTATAATAAAGGGATTTTTAGAGATTGGAATTATTTCAAAATGAAACAAATACGGCACATAACATAATACATATTTATTAATTCGTTTATTAATGCAGGCCTATTTATTTATTTATTTATTAAAATGCTAGGATGTAGGCTAAATATATGTCTCGCGGAGAGGGGGACCGTGATTATAGGGATATTTCGCATCCACGCCGTTACTGTTACGGTTAGTGAAAGGTCACCACTTTGAGTGTAGTAACTGTTGGTGACGTCACAGCTATTTGCTTTCCGCTCTTTGCGAGTGCAGGACGCACCACATTAAGTCAATACCTTTCTTAACCACACTTTCTTTCCACGTCCGTTCGGACTAGTAAAAGGACTATTACACGTAATAATAAATAATTAAAAATAATAAATAAATAAATAATAAATATCACCTCTGAAATGCCGCCATCTTTAAGTGACTATCCATACCGATCTGCCAAACTATCTACACGATTATTACTGTGATGGAAGAAAGGAAGAACATTTTTTATTTAACGACGCACTGAACACATTTTATTTATGGTTATATGGCGTCAGACATATGGTTGAGGACCAAACAGATACAGAGAGAGGAAACCCGCTGTCGTCACTTCATGGGCTAGGATACTCTTTTCGATTAGCAGCAAGGGATCTTTTATATACACCATCCCACAGACAGGATAGTACATACCACGGCCTTTGTTACACAAGTTGTGGAGCACTGGCTGGAACGAGAAATAGCCCAGTGGGCTCACCGACGGGTGTCGATCCTAAACCGACCACTCATCAAGCGAGGGACTTTACCACTGGGCTACGTCCCACCTCCACTGTGATGGAAGCATATTGGGCGGAATTTACGAAGCTTGTTTTTTCTTATATGTATGTACTTATATACGTGTAGAGGCGGAAAGATACACGGTAGGTCTGGGATCAGTCCCCGTCGGGGGTTATTTCTCATTCCAGCCAGTGCACCTCGACTTTTATATGAAATGCCGTAGTATGTGCTATCCTGTCTGTGGGATGGTGCATATAAAAGACCCCTTGCTACTAATGGAAACTTGTAGCTGGTTTTCTCTCTAAGACTATATGTCAAAATTACCAAATGTTTCATATCCAATAACCGATGTCTTGTAAATCAGTACGGTTTAGTGATATCATTAAACAAAACAGACATTAACATTTTGTACACACGTGTAAGGCATAAACAGACTGTGTAAATTTGGCCAGTTATGATTAGCTATCAGGATCCGTAACAGTAATGGTGTGTTTGCGAAACCTCTATAGCGACGGTATTCGATAACGGTTGTAAGGAAACAATTTCAACCTTATGTGATGAAATACGTGTATCCTACAACTACTTAAAATCGAAACAAGCTCCCCACCAAATTCTTGACGGTCGAGATATCGCATACTTCACAACACTACAAAGAGTAGCATGACATTAACATGTTTATTATCTTCCGACAAAATACTGACGCACGTTTTCAACAATATCATTGCTTTGTGCGTACACATGCTAGCGAATCGAGTGTAGCGCTCATTTATTTATTATACCCTGCGGCAACTTTTCTATCGTTTGCATGTTTCACCGATTTTTTGTTGGTATTTATATATTCATTGAGTTAGATGATCGTCTAGCCATCTCGACTCGAAGTCAGGTAAGCGGTTTACATGGAGGTTTTTTTTTCGATTTTCTTTTTCCTTCTCTCAGTTCTTGTGTTTTCTGTTGTAACTGTCATGCGTATTCATTTGAAATTATTCAGACATGTCCTTACAAGGATTGGTTTAGATGGTTTAAATTTTACAACCGTGAACTAACCTTTAAAGGAGTTATTTACAGGGTTGTATCCAGTGGGTAAACGGGAGAAGGGGGAGAAAACGTTTGTTTGCTTTGTTTAACAACACCACTAGAGCACATTGATTAATTAATCATCGACTATTGGATGTGAACAGGGGGCAGTTGCCACTCCCAAAAGACGAAAAGAAACTCTAGTTAAAAAGTTAGGGGTTTTTTCTTGATCCCAATCAATGTAACACAAATGAATGAATGAATGAATGAATGAATGTTTAACGACACCCCAGCACGAAAAATATATCGGCTATTGGGTGTCAAACTATGGTAAAGCAAACAAATAAGGTGATGATCAACATCAATATAAAAATTCAAGATTTAAATAAAAACAGTGTAAAGAACTGCAAAAATACAATTATCACAGATAGATACTGACTTTTACTCAAAATTTAAATTTGTGCTGTATTGGCCATTCCCAAAGAGAATGTTACACCCCTGCACCACGGTGAGGTTACAGCACGCGCAAGGGTGTAACACAAATGGTAATGAAAACATGTAGCGAGTTTCCCTTAAGACTACAGATAATGTCAGAATTATCACGTGTTTGACATCCAGTAGCCGATGATTAATAAATCAATGTGCTCTAGTGGTGTCGTTAACCAATTTTTTATTTTTTTTTAAATCTAATTGGAGAAACCCCTATATTACTGTTTCCGTATTATTGTTTTTATCTCCCCCCCCCCCTCCCCACCCACCCACCACCATTATATTAATACATTAATATTAGTATTTCAGTATGCTGTTATTTATACACATCTGACCGGCCTCGGTGGCGTAGTGGTTAAGCCACCGGTCTACAGGCTGGTAGGTACTGGGTTCGGATCCCAGTCGAGGCATGGGATTTTTAATCCAGATACCAACTCCAAACCCTGAGTGAGTGCTCCGCAAGGCTCAATGGGTAGGTGTAAACCACTTGCACCGACCAGTGATCCATAACTGGTTCAACAAAGGCCATGGTTTGTGCTATCCTGCCTGTGGGAAGCGCAAACAAAAGATCCCTTGCTGCTAATCGGAAGAGTAGCCCATGTAGTGGCGACAGCGGGTTTCCTCTCAAAATCTGTGTGATCCTTAACCATATGTTTGACGCCATATAACCGTAAATAAACTGTTGAGTGCGTCGTTAAATAAAACATTTCTTTCTTTTTTTTATACACATCTAACATCATCCACGTTCTGAGGCGGGACGTAGCACAGGTCTGAGATCACGACTGATATATCAAACGCCGTGGTATGTGTTATCTTGTCTGTGGGGTGGTGCATATAAAAGATCCCTAGCTGTTAATCGAAAAAAGTAGCCCATGAAGTGGCGACAGCGGGTTTCCTCTCTCAATATATGTGTGGTCCTTAACCATATGTCCGACGCCATATAACC
This sequence comes from Gigantopelta aegis, assembly GCF_016097555.1. Classification (NCBI taxonomy): domain Eukaryota; kingdom Metazoa; phylum Mollusca; class Gastropoda; order Neomphalida; family Peltospiridae; genus Gigantopelta; species Gigantopelta aegis. Next base: position 101,812,494 of record NC_054702.1, on the reverse strand, counting down.
GTAAATAAAATGTGTTGAGTGCGTCATTAAATAAAACATTTCCTTCCTTCCTTCAACCCAGGTTCTTTGATCTAGATGTTAACTCGTCATTGATTACTGTTAGTAATAGAATCAGGAGCTCTTTTATAAGCACCTTCCTGAAACAAACCATGTATTTTTAAAAATATATCAAAATAACAACAAAGCTTTCTATTTTATATATGATGGCAACAGATGAGAAAATAAACATCATTCCCTGGTTCCACCGTTTGTTTTCGATCCTATCATTTATTGCACCACAGGTGGCCACTCTTGGTCTGAACTACATCCGGGTCTTATTTCTAGATCACATTAAAGTACCATGGATAAACCAAAAGCAAACATCACCGAGTAATCTTAATATTTAGTTCCTTGGCGTGTTGCTATAGTTACGCAAAGTATGTTTGCATGTCTTTGTATGAAACATGTGTATGGCCATTGTTATCTTATCGTTATAGGCCTCGGCGAATTCTTCAATACGTAACAACAACGTGTCATGTTGTGTAGTTATTAGGGTATTAAAAACAGGAGTGGTGTAAAGTTGAAGGAACCGTCTTCGGTGATGTGAGCCATCGGGCATAAGGCTGGTAGGTACTGGGTTCGCCTCTCGGTGTCGGCTCCCACCCAGAGTGAGTTTAACGATTCAGTAGGTATGTGCAAGGTCACTACATACACCTCTCTCTCTCTCTCTCTCTCTCTCTCTCTCTCTCTCTCTCTCTCTCTCTCTCTCTCTCTCTCTCTCTCTCTCTTTAACTAACCACTAGACCTCTGCCCTGAACAGACAGTCCCAATAGCTGAGGTGTGTGTCCAGGACAGCGCGCAGGAACCTTAATTGGATATAAACACGAAAATAACTACAAACGAAGAACGACTGCATGAATGAATGAATGAATGAATGAGTTGAAGGAGGTGCGTACCCTGTTTTATTGTACATGTCACTCACCCTACTTCCTATACGTATGTTTCTTTGTTTCGCATGATTAGTACAATCATTTAATTCAATTACTACAAGAACTAATTAATAATTAGCATATACATTAACAGTTTTTATATGTCGGTTAATAGTAACGTTAAATTATTAATTAAATTAAGTATGCACGCTTTACCAAGAGTAGTAATGATTAAGAATTCAAAGCAGATATCAAGTCCATGCAGTGTGGGGTGAAATTTATGAACAAACAAATAACCAAGGAACTGTGAGAAAAGTGTTACCAATCAGTTATAAAGTAAAAAGTAAAGTTTGTTTTATTTAACGACGCCACTAAAGCACATTGATTTTTTTTATCTTATCATCGGCTATTGGACGTCAAACATATGGTCATTCTGACACTGTTTTTTTTAGAGGAAACCCGCTGTCACCACATAGGCTACTATTTTACGACAGGGAGCAAGGGATCTTTTATTTACGCTTCCCACAGGAAGGATAGCACAAACCATGGTCTTTGTTGAACCAGTTATGGATCACTGGTCGGTGCAAGTGGTTTACACCTACCCACTGAGCCTTGAGGAACACTCACTCAGGGTTTGGAGTCGGTATCTGGATTAAAAATCCCATGCCTCGACTGGGATCTGAACCCTGTACCTACCAGCCTGTAGACCGATGGCCTAACCACGACACCACCGAGGCCGGTCCAATCAGTTACTGACAGTTATTGGTTTGGTAATCACTAGTATTGGCAATCGGTTGAATTTTATCATCGATCACCGGATATAATCGGTCTGCACCAACCGATCAAATTTCGATTAATCAATAGTTAATCAATTATATGAACAGAAGTAGGACTTAAATTATAAGAATCATACAACTTTTGTTTGTGGTCACCAGGATAGACCCAACGAATCGCTAATTTTACCATTAATAACTATTTAATATTTTTGTTATATTTATCTACAGATTAAAACAAACCCCAAACCCAACATATTTAAATCAATTCCAGCATCTCAACTGGAGAACAATTACAATTAATGCTTTTTGTTCACACAATCGAACATGAATTGTTATAATCGGTTATCATATTGGTAGAGCTAAACCAATTAATTTATCGATGATTATAACCTCATTAATAATTACAATATATTCACCCATCAAAGGTACGCCTGGATGAATGAGTTTTAACAGTGGTACTAATTAACGTTCTAATCATATTGCTCGTTGTTACATTCCCTCGTCATAAGATAATGATGCTATCTAATCGTGAATATTATTTTATTTTGGGCTGTCGTACATTCACTTGCCCAACGTTAACCGATAACGTTAGGAGTTAAAAACCACAACATAATATACTCCAGTCTAATACATCTGCAATTAAACTCGTTCGACCACAATGTAATAGACTGAAATTAATATCTGTCCACTATATTGTACTCTTTGTGAGTGATCATAAAGGGAGCCTTTCCTTGTGTTTGTCATTTGTATTTATTGTATTATTGTTGTTTTATAATATTTCTTAGTCTTTCCCTAATAACTGGTTTGATATTGGTCACGTTTTGGTCACCTACGGGTTCAAACTCTGTTTGACATGGATGATTCGTATTTGCACGTAGGCAAATAAATAACAGTTCTGTGACATCCCCCACATCCGTGCATGAAATTAAAAAAACTTCAGATCCCGCTTTCCCGAATGAACAAGATGGCGCTGTTGAGGCTTTTTTTATATAGATAATGCCCTGAATGGAACACCCGGTTGCCTGGCCGCTACAACGCTAAAGGCGAAATACCCCTGGGCAATCGACGGCATGTGTTCGACCCGTACCTCCCTTCAATGGTTACGGTAATTTTAGGGATCGGGTTAGTACATCTTGGGAGGGGTCTGCTGTTCTGAGTCGTTTACGAAAACATCCTTGAAGGGGTTTGCCCCACGTCGACGGCTTGGTTCGGTGTTCCCTCCTTCCATTTCATATTATTGATTTTTAACTATATTTTTTTTTTCTTCAGGCAATCAAAGAATTTCTTGTGCTAGTTATGTGTTTGTTACACAGACACACATACAGACATACACACACACACACACACATACACACACACACACACACACACACATATATATATATATACACATATATATATATTTATTTATTTATATATATATATATATATATATATATATATATATATATATATATATATATATATATATATATTATATTATTTATTTATTATTTATTGATTTACCTTTGTTATACATAATCGTCATGACTTGTGCCATGTTCGGAGGGGACACGGGGGAGCAGACCAAACTGGTGTGGTAAAGGTTTCCATACGCGAGCTAATTCTATTCTTCCCCCACCCACCATTTTGTATTTGGACACCCACACAAAATGGTACAATTTACCTTTAACTTTTTCGGCTTGTCCATCTAAGTTATTAATAACTACTGTTTGTTTGGGTTTTTTTTTTTTTTATATCCTTTTGTGGGTTTTTTTGGTGTTTTTTGACTTGTTATTTATTTTGTTATATATACATTTTGTTAATTATCAATTAGCCAATACTAAATGAAATTTAAAGCCATAACTCGAAATATCGTACATTTTCGTCTTCCAATGAGGATGGGAACACCCCTCCCCTCCTGACACAAACACACCCCCTCCGGTTTCCCAGCGAAGTTCAAATACGGAGGGGTACTAGTAGTTTTCTTTTCTAACAGAGCTACATTTTAATAAATCTGTTTTATTACTAAAAAATATAATTGTTTTCGATTCTGGGCACTGTCTTTATGAACTGTGAATTTAAAAAAACAGCAGCTACTACTGTCGGTCAGCTGGCAATTCTACGTGGGGGAGCAGAGTAGGGGGTGGGGGCTGGAATGTTTTATCCAATAAATAAAACTGTTATCTGTTTGTGACTTTATCCCACTCCGACAGATCAGCCATGCTGTTTATATTCAGATTGGCCAAGCGTCGTGACCCTAGCGGCTGCGTCCAGGCGCAGCTTCCCCCAGATCCTTGCCGAATATTGCCGTATAAACAGTCAGCAGGAACCGAAGTCATAACTTCCTCACAAGCTATCTGGCGCCCCCGTTATAGCCATATTGAATTTCTTGCAGGCGATGTCTGCCGTCCCTGACTCGCCACAAGACAAAGTATCTGATGCCACTGGTCTGCAGCAGACGTGTGTACGATTCCTGGAACTCGGCGCTGCAGGTCGGCGATGTTGTGGGACAAGAGATGATTCGAAGAGTTAATCATTTCAACTTGTGAACTGTGTGTAGTGTCTTCGCGGTGTTCGTGAAATGGTTTCTGTTGTTGGTTGTGAACTGTTTAGACAAAGACATATTGGATTATTAATTGTGTTGTGGTGTTCGCTTTGAGAGGGACTCCCCCTCATGGTTTAATATGATTGGTGTGTGAAAAAAGAGGAAGAAGTATTTCAAATTCAAATTAAGTGGAGTGTTCCCGGCGTGTGGCTAATTGTTACTTGAATAGCTTGTGTATATGCTTATAGAATATTCAAAAGGCTTTGAAGTTTTAGTTACAAGACAGAGAATACATATATTTTGTTGTAGCGGAAATTATGATGAAGAGAACATTTGTTTGTGAAACCATGTCATAAGATCGTGTTCGTCGAATACTGCCTTAAACAACAAAGAAAAACAACAAAAGAAAATTGCTTCGAATTAATGAGGCTCGTTATGCTGTGATACACAATATTCATACTCTACAACAGCCACAGCTCACAGCTGTATTTTGCACGCTAACTCGATGAGACTTAATTAACACATCAATAAAGAAACGAAACGAAACGGTCCTTATTTAATACCAAAAAAAAGCTGTCGATTAAGGAGGATTACAGAATCCTGTCAGGTGTCGCAAACAATGAGCCGCAGGGCCAGTTTGCTTGCCAAACAGAACAAATGCAAGCCGAAGGTTCGCTTCCCGGATGAACTGGTGTTCTTGGATAACATCAAGGAGAACGACTTGCCGGCCGTCAGTTCCATGCTGAGGAGGGCCAGTGTCCAGGTGGACATTAACGGACTTAATGACGCAGGTAGGTCCATAAAACAAACCCGTCACCTTCACGCTGACAGTTTTCTAGTGACAAGTCATGCTTTGTAGTTTATAGTACATACCAGACGCGGATGCATGTGGTGGAGGGGTCTGGACCCCCTGTTGAAAATTCGTTGTTATTTTTTTCTCCCAATAACATTTAAAGTGTATTCACCACTTATATACAACGCCTTGTCCAAAATCATCTAGGATCAACGTCTGTATACACAGTTTTTCAAGATTATGGATTATGTTAAATAATATTTCTTTATTGACATTTTATACACAAAGGACTGATCCTTCGTCGGATACCACACTTTACAACTGCATTGGCAGGCAAAGCAAGGCAAACAGACCAATAACATTTCGCGAATAACAGACACACAGAGACCAAGGGATACCAAAAAACCCCCAGAGACATACACCAATACAAACAGACACAATTAAATAATCAATTAATTGTCAGAGGTTGTTAACTCGATCGCTTTAAACTATAACGTATTGTACAATTTATTGATTTAACGTATCAACATTTTCTGGAACATCAAAATTTAGATTTCCCAATAAAAGGGTTTTAAGTTTTAAGCAGACTTATCTAAGCTATCTATTGGGTGTTAAGTGCAAGGGTTCTGTTCAACATTAATTCATTCATTTTAATTATATTCGTGATTATATCAAGCACGCTTAACTGGGCACACACCTCAGGGCCGGTGCTTATAAAACTTAAAGTCTAGACTTTAATACTGTCAAGACTTTAACGTAATGCTATCTGAATGGCGTTGCCATGATCTTAAAGTCTATCCAACTAAGATTCAAGCACGTTGTCCTGGATACACGCCTCAGCTATCTGGGCTGTCTGTCCAGACGCTCGTGACCCTCTATATCCGTGCCTGAATGGTGCCATTAAACAAAAATTTACTTTTTATTCACAAATTGAAAATGTTTATATATATTTTTTTTTTTTTAAAGTGAGAGACTCTAGTTTTTAAACTTTAAATACCGTTTTTTGGTAACTGAAATCATACATTAATTTACTTAGATGTGTTACGGGTTTGTAGATTAATAAAACCTAGTGTCCATTTGTACGAGTTTCAACTAGGATCTGACTCTGCGCTTTTAAGTGATTACTGTTTCTCTAATTGTTCTTACTGGAATCTGTAGAATCTCACTAATATGTATAGCATACGACACTATCATCAGTAGCTGTCACTGATACTAATTATACCAACGTGAAAACTAATAATAGTATATAGTGTTATGATTTATGGAGATGGCAGCAATCTGTCACAAGCTGTCAAAACGCTACTCGAACATGTCATTTACACTTGACCCCGGGCGACTCTTTGATGTATAACGGACTCGAGTGAAAAACGATTGTAATTGTCGGGGTGATAGCGAACTTTCTGTCTCGAGGCGGGCGACTGTAATTATAGTATCGCTGACTCACAGTTGCAGGGTGGATTCAGGGTTTGTCTTAGGATGGAATGAACCTTAAATTCTCGTTCTAGGGTTGCACTTCTGTTTTCTTAACCTTCCATACCCAGAGTGGAATCATCGATAACACAAGAATGGTTCATAAGTTCATAAATGCCAAGTCCGGGAGCGAGACGTAGCCCAGTAGTAAAGCGCTCTCTCGATGCGTGGTCGGTCTAGGATCGATCCCAGTCGGTAGGCCCTTTGGGCTATTTTTGGTTCCAGCTAGAGCAGCACGAGTGGTATATCAAAAGCCATGATATGTGCTATCCTGTCTGTGGGATGGTGTATATGAAAGATCCCTTGTTACTAATGGAAAATGCAGTGGTTTTCCTCTCTAAGACTATATATGTAAAAATTACCAAATGTTTGACATCTAATAGAAAACAAAACAAACTTTAAAAAACTGTCACTCAACTATTACCAAATAACTGGTCAATTTAGTGGGTTTCCTCGCCAAAACTGAATTACCAAATCTTTGACATCTGATAGCCGATGATACACAAAACAAATAACGTTTTCCTAGTCCAAAACATCTGTCAAAGAGTTGATGATAGATGTATCGGACTAGTGCATTTTCTTACTTTTGCCTTCGCCTTTGTGTTTCAAATTTAAAAATGAATATATGTATGCATGTAGTATTCTTTTCTATCCAAGAAATGCATTCTGGGTTTTTGTTTTTTTTTGTAAATTGATTATGCACTCGTTAGGAGTTGTATTACTGATGTATCGTACTAATACATCAACACAAAAATACCCGACATTGTAATAAGCAGGGTTTTTTTTCTTGTAATACATATTATGCTAAATTAACGAGGTTTTGTTTTAATCTCTAAAGTTTGGCCGTTGAGAACCCGGTCTACACCCACTTCGCTTGTTACTGGATGCACTATACCAAGATTTACGTATATGGTTAAAATGCAATATATCAAACCAACTATGGCCTATAAATATGTATACGACAACTCCTCCCAAAAATATTAAATGAAGAAAGTAGTTTGTGGGTCATTTACGATATATAGGAGGATGTTTTTACAACATCGATGGTTTCGCACAGAATTGTAGTCCATGTACTTAGTTCTACAGACCTGAGTCCAGTTTTACGACGCAGTCTTAGTGCTAAGATCACCTTAAGATAATCTTAGCGCATGATCTTAGCGCTAAGGTCACTTCACAAAAAGAGGCACTGTATTCCATACATGTTTTAAGCTCAAGGCTACTTGACAGTGGCACTATGAAATAAAAATGCATACAGATAAAACCTTTTTGACAACAATGTCACATTTATTGCCATTGGCAGAGCAGGTAGCATTAACTTCGCTGTTAAATGTTTGGGGCACTTCAAACATTGACCCAGCCAAACTTACTACGCTGGTTTCCTCATAAAACGCATGATAAATGTTTTGTGAGTTTTGATTGATATTTATTGTGTGTGGACCAAGTAGTACCAGCGCGTCTTGCTTTACGTACTTGTTCTTTCAATGTACTGGCTAATAAAAAGCAAAACGGAAATACGGGATAGGTTTCCTCTTCTCCTTGTTGTCAATGACAAGGCGCCAAAAACACTTAACACACCTTGACATGTTAAAGAACATCAAATATATAACTAGATTGATCTTGAGCTAATTTTTTTAAGCTGTAATATCGGATATATCTTTAATATTTAATTATTTAGAATAAATAACGCACTATTCTTTGATTATTAAAAATGTTTGTGTGCAATCTAGGTCACATTCAAACATTCAGCTATTGTGAAACTGAAACTGATAACAATGATTAGTGCCAATCTATTTGTGAAACTGATAACTGATAGTGCCAATCTATTTGTGAAACTGATAACTGATAGTGCCAATCTATTTGCGAAACTGATAACTGATAGTGCCAATCTATTTGTGAAACTGATAACTGATAGTGCCAATCTATTTGTGCTGTAGATTTGCTTACCTGCAAAAACCCAGGTTAGAGGTTACGTGCAGAAAAGGTACAAGGAAGGTGAAAACAAAATTTCAGAAAGTTTCTTTTCTGAATCTCTTCTCTTTCATCTTGTTGTATACCAGCCTGAGGAAAGATCATTATGTGTTATATTAATATATGTAACATATAAAATATTAGCAGCTACAGGTAAATGCAAATGGTAACCTGTTTAATGTTAAACAAGTTTTGTGACATACTTGGAGAAGTCGGTTAACATCACCCGCTAGTGACGAAAACAGAACGTTTAATAAAACTGTATTTGTGTGCATGTTTTTCATTAGTTTTGTTTAACGACATCACTAGAGCACATTGATTTGTTAATCATCGGCTATTGGATGTCAAACATTTAGTAGTTTTGACATATAGTTTCAGAGAGGAAACCCGCTACATTTTTCCATTAGTAGCAAGGGGATCTTTTATATGCACTATCCCACAAATAGGGTAGCACATACCACGGCGTGGTGCACTGGCTGGAACGAGAAATAGCCACCGACAGGGAACGATCTCAGACCGACCGCGCATCAGTTTAGCGCTTTTCTATTGAGCTACGTCCCGTAATGTGAGGTTGAATGTCAATAATGTGTAATTGAATGGCGTGAGTAACACGGTTAACTTCCTTCCATGGTGGATGAGGGTATTGGTTGCATTCATTCTCGGTTGAATGTCAGTCATGTGTAATTGAATGGCGTGAGTAACACGGTTAACTTCCTTCCATGGTGGATGAGGGTATTGGTTGCATTCATTCTCGGTTGAATGTCAGTCATGTGTAATTGAATGGCGTGAGTAACACGGTTAACTTCCTTCCATGGTGGGTCAGGGTATTGGTTGCATTCATTCTCGGTTGAATGTCAGTCATGTGTAATTGAATGGCGTGAGTAACACGGTTAACTTCCTTCCATGGTGGATCAGGGTATTGGTTGCATTCATTCTCGGTTGACCGGCCTCGGTGGCGTCGTGGCAGGCCATCGGTCTACAGGCTGGTAGGTACTGGGCTCAGATCCCAGTCGAGGCATGGGATTTTTAATCCAGATATCGACTCCAAACCCTGAGTGAGTGCTCCTCAAGGCTCAATGGGTAGGTGTAAACCACTTGCACCGACCAGTGATCCATAACTGGTTCAACAAAGGCCATGATCTGTGCTATCCTGCCTGTGGGAAGCGCAAATAAAAGATCCCTTGCTGCCTGTCGTAAAAGAGTAGCCTATGTGGCGACAGCGGGTTTCCTCTAAAAAAAATCTGTGTGGTCCTTAACCATATGTCTGACGCCATATAACCGTAAATAAAATGTGTTGGGTGCGTCGTTAAATAAAACACTTCTTTCTTTCTTTCATTCTCGGTTGAATGTCAGTCATGTGTAATTGAATGGCGTGAGTAACACGGTTAACTTCCTTCCATGGTGGATGAGGGTATTGGTTTTATTCATTCTCGGTTGTCAATATTTTCTTTTCATCACTATATATTATATGATGGAGCGCGGCGAAACTTTAAGCTTAACTAGTTGTAGATCTGCTACATTTTGTACTTTGGGAAACATGATCCATCTATCACGTAACTAATCATTTCCGATTAGCAGCAAAGGCATTTTACGTATAGCCCTAACCCCTGAACATAAAAAACAAAATACCACGGCCTTTGATACTAGCATATAAATTGTGGAGCACCGGCCGGAACAGGATCCGATATGATTTGCTTTCATAAAACCTCTAAGCTGATGTTCGTGAGTACAAAGCGCCTAGTCGGTTCACCAATCGAGCTGGCGATACGCTAACCTGCCAAGATAAAATTAATGGAATTTCAGATTTGCCATCGACTTGACCGAATTAACAAATTGCGGAGTTGTTGTGAACAGGCAGTATTTTGGTGTAGACCTGTTGTGTTCACGTGTTTCCGTCTTTTACTCGGTATTGACGTAACTTGGGGATGACGTGCATATGGCCATGCGTCCAGAGAACTTCAGAAACATTTAGATACAGAGTAACATCATGATCTCCATTCGCTATGCCGAGTGGAGAGCCATCTCGATGATTCTGTTTCCTTAATAAACATGTGTTCTCTGTTAATGTTTCGGAACCAAGCACCGTTACGGCATATGATTTGGGGGTTTGTAAGATTAATAGTAGCCATGTTGTCTTATACCATTTAAATCTATAAAATGGTATGTGGAAAAGTGTTGTGTGTCAGAAAGTAAAGTAAAGTTTGTTTTATTTAACGACGCCGCTAGAGCACATTGATTTTTTATCTTATCATCGGCTATTGGACGTCAAACATATGGTCATTCTGACACTGTTTTTAGAGGAAACCCGCTGTCGCCACATAGGCTACTCTTTTTACGACAGGCAGCAAGGGATCTTTTATTTGCGCTTCCCACAGGCAGGATAGCACAAACCATGGCCTTTGTTGAACCAGTTATGGATCACTGGTCGGTGCAAGTGGTTTACACCTACCCATTGAGCCTTGCGGAGCACTCACTCAGGGTTTGGAGTCGGTATCTCGATTAAAAATCCCATGCCTCGACTGGGATCCGAACCCAGTACCTACCAGCCTGTAGACCGATGGCCTGTCACGACGCCACCGAGGCCGGTTTGTGTCAGAAAGAGTACATACGATATGAGATTGGTTCTTTCATTTAGCAGACAGTCTAGCCACTAAATAAAATAGCATGCTAGGGTATCGTTTTACAAACATTAAAAAGTATCAGATCTGTAGGACGTGAAATCGCAGTTTCTATTATTTGAAATGACTTTATTTAAAGCGTTTTATTATATGAAACATTGGAAGGAAACTATTGTTTGTTATTCAGGGGATGAGGGCGGGTGGGTGGGGATTTCGGTGTACGTGTGTGCGCGTGCGTGTGTTTGTGCGTGTGCTGGGGTGTATGAGTATTAAATTTAAAAAAAAAATAATCATCTCTACATTTTTAACTTATTAAAATTAGGTTTAGAGCCTTTGATTTCTAACATATAAAATATATGTTTTAGCAGATTCCAAAAAAAAAAAAAATAATAATAATAATTCCTACACACAATTATTCTTGATAGTAGTTAGTTTTATTGTTGGGTGGTGGTTCGTTTTTGCATGCATTATATGTCATATTACAAATTATGTATATGAGCTCTCGGTGAACGTGTGTCTAATACAAATAAAATACTTATCAATCTATGTACAAAACATTTCTTTCCCCACCAAAATAAAATAATAATAAATCTGTATTAGAAAGCAGATTACATGTTGTTTTCAAAACTTCGGTTATAATTCACACCATCCCGTTGCCATGCGTTAGCACGTCGGAATCATATGGTCCAGTGGTGTTTTTCTGAGTGGTTTTATTGGAGGTCAAATTGAACATAAACAGTAAAGGTCTTTATCTTATTGGATTCTACTCGATATCGGCACACGGCCGCTTATGACTTGAACGCGCCTGACCGCTTGCGAGCGGAATGAAACTACGTTTGTGGAACATTACTCTGTCTGATTATAGCCTCCATTGCAGTCGTTTTACGCCACGTCTCACTGTGGCAGATTTGATTACTCTACAATTATTTCGACTCCAGTAATGCCGCTATATTTTTTATTGATCTCACTGCAGGGGTGAATTCCAAACAAAATACCACCTCTCGACATTTTAGAGGACAGGGCAGTACTTAGTCTAAAATAGGTACGGCACAGCAGCAAGGCGGAGTGGGGGGGGGGGGGGGGGCTGAACTCTAGCCCCCTCCCCCCCAAACCCCCCCCCCCCAAAAAAAAAACTCTGAATCAAAAATATTATTGGTAGTAAGTCTTAAGGCAGAGATGAATTTTACTTACAGAATGCAGGAAATGGCATTTCAGGACATCTAGTTTTCAAAATGTTACAGGGGAGCATACCCCATAACCCCTAGAAACGTTCCTTTGCGCTTTCCATCTCAGCCATCCCCCCCCCCCCCCCCTTCCCCAATGTCTACTTGCTTTCGTCGTGCCTGCACAGGATAATAAATTCACGAATATCTGGGACTATAAATGCAAAACGCAAACAGTTTAATTTCGTTTTTATATTACAAATAATACTAGCTAATAGTGTTCGTTTCAGATGTGTACATATGCTTTGCAAATATTTCGTAGATATTTTGATATAACTTATAAAGATGTAATATATTAAATCGTTTCAAAAGTTTTGGTTTGTATTCCTAATATGCCTATTCATTGTAGAAATTCGTTTTAGAAACCGCTTATCCTTACCCCACTACCCCACCCCCTCTAATTATATATACGATATATATGTAACTGTTTATTTTGAAAAGGTGGTTTTTTGTGGAGGGGTGGGGTGCAGGTGTATGTACCTCAACAATGTTCTAAAGTTCTATAATAGTCCGCTGTTGTTTTGTGTTGAAGAGAATAATGACATTTAAAACAATTAGATACCACTGAATTACCGGATAATATCGGTTCATGTCAAAACACAATATACATGCTAAAGTACCATTTTTAAGTCGAGAGCCTTTGCAACCTCTCCCGTATATTACGTAACGCACGCGGTTTTCTAATTAAGACAACAAAGACCCTTTTGATAGTTTTCTTGCTTTACGGCTTTACCACATTCTCTGTGATACACTATTACATATGGTTTCCACTGCGGGGGTGATTTGTTAGTTGGCTACTTCTAAAGGGTCAGTCACACCAGGGCGACCAACTTCCCGAAATTAATGCCAAATATCAGGAATTTTTTCCAAATTCGCTATCATTATTTTTTGTTGGTACCAACCATTTCTGGATATATTTTAAATTTTCGATATTTTAAAAACTTATAGTGATACAATAATATGCACGTCTTCTAGTGCGACTGCTCCTAACGTCGTGTTCACATGGTGCGACTTATGGTAATGAGTAACAGCAGGCGAGTTATTTAAGTTTTGTCTTAAAATGGGTTATATTTTAATAGTCATTAACAACTTGTAAATCATCACATTTTAATAAATATCACAACGCAGTTCACTCAACTCATCATATGCTACAATTCGTTTCTTTAAATCCAACCGTACTAACTCGGCTATACTAGCCTGACATAATCCACGTCCCTGTTTCAACTGCTAAACTACAAATTACTTCTAGCATAAATTTTGAAAGTTTGGCTTAGATGCTTGAGTCATAGGATCGAACCCGCTCGGTGGACCCATTCTCAGAAATAGTTTTTCCCTATATCGAAGGATGTGTTATGTGTTGTCCTGTCTGTGGGAAGTACAAAAGATCATAAGGGTATAAACGATTCCATTGCTGCTAACGGAAACACGTAAGAGGGTTATAAAATGAATGTGCCCTAATAATGTCGTCAAACAAAGCGGCGTAACGTAGCCTAGTGGAAAAGCGCTCGCTTGATGCTGGTTTTGGGATCGATCCCCGTAGGTGGGCCCATAGGGATCTTTCTCATTCGAAGCCAGTGCATCATGACTGTTATATCAAATGCCGTGGTATGTGTTATCCTGTCTGTAGGAGGGTGCATATAAAATATCCCTTGCTACTAGCGGGTTTCCTCTCTAAGACTATATGTCAAAATTACCAAATGTTTGACATCCAATAGCCGACGATGAATACATCAATGTGCTCTAGGAGTGTTGTTAAACAAAACAAACATTCCAATAGCCTATGGTTAATACACCAATGTGCTCTAGTGGTATCACTGAATAAAACAAACCTCGTTAAACAAAGCAAATTGTAGTAAGTTCAAAATGTATTTGTTTTGCAAAACGGAAGAATACGTAGCTCACGAACAAAGGCCAAAGACCCTAATCACGATGACACGGACATTCGTATTGTACACCGTGGAATGATTTATTATGAATATCATGTTCTTTAGTATGCATTGTGGCACTCATATTAAGAGTCATTAGGGTCGACGCACGCTATGTTTGAAGACCTGCTATGAATAATTTGACATATGAGTCAGCTGTCCTCTGTTATTATTTTTAATATGAATATAAATTTAGTTCAGTGATTAATACGACTCCATGGTGGTTTCAGTGCTCAGATAATAGATAGTTTTTCGTCTGTTTGCATTTTTATTATGAGGGGCGGGACGTAGACCAGTGGTAAGGCGCTCGCCTGATGACCTGTTGGTCTGGGATCGAGCCCCATCGGTGGACTGTTTGGGCTATTTCTCGTTCCAGCCAGTGCACCACGACTGGTATATCAAAGTTCATGGTATACCTGTGGGATGGTGCGTGTAAAAGATTCCTTGCTAATAATGAACAAATGTAGCGGTTTTTCTCTCTAAGTCGGTATGTCGGAATTACCAAATGTTTGACATCCGATAGCCGATGATTAATAAATCCGTGTGCTCTAGTGGTGTCGTTAAACAAAACAAACTAACTTTTTTCTTAGCCTTTTTTTAATAGGTGCTTGCTTTCACCATCCGCTAATTATCAGTGACGAAAATAACAGTTATAGTTCTTATGCTAGCCTCCAACTCCCAACTGCCAGCACAAAGTTGGCCAACTTTCTGCTCTCATGACTTCTACAACTGTCCAGTTGTTATCTGAGCTCTCTTACAACTCGATTTTCGTCGTATAACCAACCCATTAGTTGTTAATCTGAACGCACCCGCCATAAGTCAGGAGTTGGCCAACTTCGTCGTAATAGTTGACAGTCTGACCTAGCATTAGAGCTCGGGAGGTTCCCATCTCGCAACGCATGCCTGCACATGGTACTATCCCGGAATTTATTGCTAACAACCTTAATGATGAAGATTTTTTTTTAAATGATGACGATGATGATAGGGAGAAGGATGAAATTGATAGTGATGGTGGTGATGATGACGACGACGATGATGATGATAGTTATGATGATGATGAGATAATGGTGATGATGGTGATGATGATGATGATGATAATGATGATGATGTGATAATGGTGATGATGATGATGTAATAATGGTGGTGGTGATGATGATGATGATGTGATAATGATGATGATGTGATAATGGTGATGATGGTGATGATGTGATAATGGTGGTGATGATGATGATGATGTGTTAATGGTGATGATGATGATGATGATGTGATAATGGTGATGATGATGATGTGATAATGGTGGTGATGATGGTGATGATGATGTGATAATGGTGATGATGATGATGATGTGATAATGGTGGTGATGATGATGATGTGATAATGGTGATGATGGTGATGATGTGATAATGGTGGTGATGATGATGATGATGTGTTAATGGTGATGATGATGATGATGATGTGATAATGGTGATGATGATGATGTGATAATGGTGGTGATGTGATAATGGTGGTGGTGGTGATGATGATGTTGATGATGTGTTAATGGTGATGATGATGATGATGATGATGATGTGATAATGGTGATGATGGTGATGATGATGATGTGATAATGGTGATGATGATGATGATGATGTGATAATGGTGGTGATGATGATGCGATAATGGTGATGATGATGATGACGATGATAATGATGATGATGATGTGATAATGGTGATGATGATGTGATAATGGTGATGATGTGATAATGGTGGTGATGATGATGATGATGATGATGTGTTAATGGTGATGATGATGTGATAATGGTGATGATGATGATGATGTGATAATGGTGATGATAGTGATGATGATGATGTGATAATGGTGATGATGGTGGTGATGATGATGATGATGATGTGATAATGGTGGTGATGATCATGATGCGATAATGGTGATGATGATGATGTGATAATGGTGATATGATGATGATGATGATGTGATAATGGTGATGATGATGATGATGTGATAATGGTGATGATGATGATGATGATGTGATAATGGTGATGATAATGATGATGTGATAATGGTGATATGATGATAATGATGATGCGATAATGGTGATGATGATGTGATAATGGTGATATGATGATGATGATGTGATAATGATAATGATGATGTGATAATGGTGATATGATGATGATGATGATGCTGGTGTGATGATGGTGGTGATGAGATAATGGTGGTGATGATGATGATGATGTGATAACGGTGGTGATGTGATAATGGTGATGATGATGATGATGATGTTAAAATTGATAATGATGAAGGTGATGCTGCTAAGGAGGCAGATGATAATGACTATTTAAATGTTTAAATGTTATTTTCAGGTTTGACCCCGTTACACCAGGCTGTACTGGACGGCAACTACGGCGCTGTTAAACTACTGATCAGCCACGGCGCCAACGTAAGCAAAAGAGATGCGGACTTCTGGACGCCGCTCCACGCCGCATGCGCAGAGGGACATGCTGATATTGCTAGGTTTGTAGCCATATTTGAACATTACATTTCAAACGATCCATACATTGCATTGTAGTTGCGTTTTGTAAGCATGTTCGATCGACGTTGGTGTCAGCTAGAACAAGAACTCGTTTTTCAAATAATTGACCACAGTTAAATAGGAAAGAATATATATACTGAACAAAATAAGAAACTTCCGCTAACTTTGCTTGAACATAACTTGATGAAAACAAACCGGGGGAATAATTGTTATATATGCGTTTAAAGAGTGTTCCATGATGCATCGTTTGGTGCAAAAATCATGGTCATAGGTTAACAGAAACTGGGAGAAATTTTGACCAAGTGTGGTAGGGGTTAAAAAAAAAAAAAACCCACTTAATAACGGGTATGACCACCTCTTGAATTGACCACTGCAGTGCATCACAGGCGCATAGAATTGACTAAAGTATTGATTTCTGCCTGTGGAATATTGTTCCATTCCTGAATGAGTGCTTGACGAAGTTCGTTGACGTTAGCGGGTGGGTTGGGACGACGCCTCAATCGTCTGTCCAGACTATCCCAGACATGCTCGATGGGGTTGAGATCAGGACTTTTAGCGGGCAAATCATCAATGAAATCAATGTTATTTGTCCTAAGAAAATTTACAGTGTCTCTAGCTGTATGAGAGGTGGCATTATCATGCTGAAAAATCGAGATGTTGGCATTGTTATGGAACAGAGGAATGACGTGATGAGCAAGAATGTCATCGCGGTAACGTTGAGCATTTAAATTGCCATCAATGACGACTAGTGGTGAACGATAACCATGGGCAATGGCTGCCCAGACCATGACACAACCCCCACCCCCGAAACTATCTCGTTCAAGAACACAACAGTCAGCATAGCGTTCACTTCTCCTACGGTAGACGCGCACCCTGCCATCACCACGTTGTAAAGAAAATCTGGATTCATCCGAAAAAAGAACGGTATTCCAGCGTCGCCGTATCCAACGAGTGTGTACACGTGCCCAATTAAGACGATTTAGACGATGACGTTGCGTTAAAACGCATCCGACGTAAGGACGTCGTGCATGTAAACCGTTCTCCCGCAGACGATTACGAACAGTTTGCCCACTGATTCGGTTATTATGAAGCCCAGGTGTGTTAGCAGCAGTAGCAGTGGCAGTTTGGAATCGATTGCGCAAATGCGTGTTCATGATATAGCGGTCTTGACCACGCGTTGTAACACGCGGACGTCAACGACGTGGCAAGTCGTTGGTGCTTCCTGTCGTTCGAAATCTTACGCGAAGATTTCGTATCGCTCGACTAGAACTCCCAACATGCCTTACAACGTCTTCTGTCGACATGCCAGCATCAAACATGCCAATCGCCCGTTCGCGTAAATTATTGGGTATTCTTGGCATACTAAAAATGCTACAATGTAAAAAACGTTACTTTTTTTTACAAATTTTGAAGCGTTTTCGTTCACTAAGACAAGTCTGTCAGTAGGACAAGTAAAACAAATTGACCGAATACTACACGGGACATGTCGAACCATGCATGCACGTGCATACTGAATTTCACGTTGTAGACGATTAACAGTGCAAAAATAATCGATAAAATTCATGAATCCTGATAATACAGCTCAAGGCTAATACTACCTATATAATTTCATTACACAATGAATTCTTTAACACAACAAATACTAAACATCTATTTGGTGTTTAACTTGTGGTCATTGCGATGAGAGAGAGAGAGAGAGAGAGAGAGAGAGAGAGAGAGAGAGAGAGAGAGAGAGAGAGAGAGAGAGAGAGAGAGAGAGAGAGAGATATGCTATATACCTGTAGGCTACTCCTAACGATAAAACAAAAAAGGATCATAGACTTTTGATGCACCAACCGTGGGGCACTTGTTGGGACGGGAACACACCCGAGTTCACAGACGGCGATCGGTCCTGAGATCCACGAGCCATTAAATACTAGCAAGATAACCGATCTCCTTCACTAGAATGAGAACTAAATGAGGCTACTGAAACTATCAAATCACTCTCATACCGCGATCAATACATCATGATTCAAACGGGCATTGGTTTGCAGACAGAGCAGAATCGCAAAAGGAATGAATTCACCTGTTTATTAGCCAGTGTTATATTTTATATTGAGCAATATTCCATCGGCTCCAACCGTTGATGTCTGCGTCTGAGATAATTTAGTAATCCAGAAAGCGTATCAGACGTTTTACGATAAATATGTATATCTACTCAACAAAATTAATGGAAGGGGTGAGGGGCAGTATTGTACATACATTTCGATCGTTTTGGTGAAAAGAAAGTTAGTACATAAAAACTACAGGCTGTGCACGCAATGGGTTACACCGGTGATGGGAGTGGGGGATAGGGTGGGTGTAGTGATGCTTCGATAAATTCAATGCATGTCATCATGACTTTGTTGAAACTTTCCTTTGATTCTGACCCGAGAAGAGAATCTATCTTAATCGTGATACTAGATACTAGTGTTTTGTGGGTCACGACACTAAAGTATATGGTTGCATTTGGCTTCAAAGAAACATGAACAGCAATTGTATGAGTTTTTATACGGTCACAGAGGTTTTATGAATAAAATAAGGTCACGGACATCAAGTAACCGATTACGATGTAGTTACTGTTTAGTGAAATATAGATGGCCATTTGGTTTATTTATCTTGGTTTACGCCCGTCAACAGAATGCGTTAACATTATATCTAAGAACACAGCGACTTCAGTGGGCGTTAAGTCATGGAGATTTAACACGCACGTTGTACACACTATCCGTCTTTGATCTCATCTATTATGGCAACTTTTCATGACGAAAGAAAACAAACCCACACAAAAAACTGGGGCTTTTTTTGTGCGCCAAAATTATCTCCTTTGTACATATGATAGATGACATTATTACAACATTTTTCATATTGTGAGTTATCGATCAATCTTTATGCTACTGTGCGCATTAGCTTTTCGTTCGGTCTCGTACAAATGGTTTTACTTACTGAATAATGTACGTAATGACTAATAAGTGATGTACTCTTAGCGTATTCATGATAATCCAGCTGCCTTCCTTTGAAGCTGTAAAGCTGGTAGGTCCAGTCAATGTGGTTTGTAGTTGAATACTTTACACAAGGAAACCGTAACACTGTAGATTATGGACGTTTGAACATATACCTTAATATTCCCACGTTGTTAGGTATCTTTATATTGTGTTATTGTATTTATTGCTTCTGCTGCTGCTGTTGCTGCTGCTGTAATAGTTGTTGTTGTTGTTTTTCATGCCTTACCACCGAATGTTACATTGAGCATACGCATATATAGCGTTTAGCTCCTTCAGCCTTTTCGTTTGTCATTCAGGCTTTTATGCTGTACACAGGCAGAGACACCAGAGTCCTACGAGCCTATTTTTAATGATTAAAAAAGTGGATTTTTATATAAACTGAACTGACGTAGATTTAAGTACACTGATTTAATCCATCTTTCAGAGTTGCAAGTACCATATATCCCCCCCCCCCCCCTCCCCCCCCCACCCCCTCCCCCACCCCCCGCTCTCAAGCCCTTAGTTATTTCCAAGAGTGCATTTCTCCCGACACCGTAAATTATGAGAACTTCAGACTTTTCTAACATAATTTATTTCCACTGTACTTTCTCTCACAGCACCTGCATTAAATCAAAATGTAAATGTTTTTATTTTAAAAGTCAACATATGCGTTTTCACACCACCACTTATCTTAAATAACCATTTAACATTCTTGTTATCTTTGGCGACCGTTTCGCCTGTAGTCATCAAACGGCATCCAGGCAGCTAACGCACTTAATGCCGCTATTGCAGACACACCATGTCTTTCATTATCATCCATTTACCTCTAGTTTTCTTACAAACCGTGGTTATGTTTTCATGGAACTGTGCCAGTAGCTGAGTGTGATAGTCGAACAGTGTCTGAGGTAAACGAGAGTACCTAGTGACCAGTTTGGTCTACAAGATGTCAACAAGTGCACCATGCGTATTCATAAATCATTTAAACGTTTGATGTTTAAACTCTATAGTTACAAGGCTAATGGAAATATATAACAATATAACAGAGCAATGTGTATAAATACAACAACAACAACAACAACAACAATAACAACAACAAAAAAGAAGAAAGAAACGAAGAAGAAAAAAGAAATTTATTATGTATATTAATCCATTAAACACTGAATTTTCTAATCTTTTCAAACTTTCTGGGAGGTGCGCACTCCCAGTACACCTCCCTTGAACCCGTTTCTGATAATTAAAATGAATAAAATTAACTGTTAAGACCAACTGAATATAACACCATGGCAACGCCAATATATGCAATACTAAGTATATATCGAAGTTGGCTCCATGATGGCTGTATCAAACATCATTGTGGTTCTAGGGAAGTGCTAAAAGATCACTTCCTGATTCTAGTCATTAGAAGCAGCCCGGGTGGCGGCTGCATCTATCGATTCCTGGGGCAGGAGGTAGTCCAAAGGTAAAGCGCTCCTTTGATGCGCGGTCGGTCTACGAACAATCCCCATCGATGGGCCCATTGGGCTATTGCTCGTTCAAGCCAGTGCACCACGACTGGTATATCAAATATACTGGTATATAACTGTCGGCTGTAATCGAAGATGGGATTTAAAAGAAAATCTGATGCTGCTAATGAGAGTCTTAAATCTAACAATTACAGTTCGACGTGTCTCTTTTCGTTATAACTATCTTTTTAACCACACCGGTTCTACATTCCCAACATCGTAAACAACCTGGATTCTAGTCAAAACTGCTTGACGGCAGTTTATCTTCTCTCCATGTTGTTTACGTCTATCTCTTCTGGGAGTGATGATATCAAGACAACTCGTATGCATATCAGTTCCTTGATTACCCAGCATGCAAAGGTTTTATTGGAAACGTCTAGTTTCTGCGCATGACTAAATAATAAAAAGGGGCACATAGAAAAAATATATAATATGTCTAGTATAATGGACTCTTTAATATGCAGATGAACAAAACTAAAATTGCAGCAGCAGCTGTATTCCCATGCTGCCGACATATTAATAAGATAAACAAGGTGTTTTTTTCTCTAATCACATTTATCGTCGCAGCTGTCAAGAAAGTATTAAATACAAACAGCACTAAATGCATGGCCATTAACATTGTTGACGCATCTTACACACGTTTGTCTACAGAATGTATATGTTACACGTTTTCGGGATAAAAACCATATGCTTCATATTTCGAAAACATCTGCTAAAATGTTTGTATGCGCGAAATGTCGCTCCGTGAAATATCTGCAGTATTGCATGACACTTTCATGGGGGAATACACCAAGAGTTTTTTGTCAGCATGTGTTGTTTTGTAACCTTGTTTCTGTACCACGTATGTCTAACTGACGGATGTTTGTTCGATTCACAGATATCTGCTGAAGAAAGGCGCCGACAGCAAAGCCTTGACGGAGGAAGGCGAGCGCCCCATAGATCTGTGTGACCCCGCCGATGTTGACGTCATCAGCGTCATGTTGAGAAGTCAGGCTGCCACGGAGACCAGTATAGAAGACTCGGGTGATGAACTCGACGAAAGAGACGTCAGCGGCGACATTGACGACATAGAAAATGGCAACACATGATGGAATACAAAATCATTCATGAACTATAAAGATAAATGTTTTGCATGCTATTTTCAACTGAGTTTAATGGCAAATTACAGAAAGGCTGCGTTCAACCAGTCAGCAGTTAAACGCTTTGCAGACATTTATGCGCTTCACGTTAAAGCGAATGACCTCATCGGGAACCAGTTAAATCGTTCGCAAATGCAAGCATTGCTCACTGTCGCTAAACGCATGACTTGTGATTTGTTGGATAAATGTTGTTACAAATAGTGTGTGCAAGCTAGTATACAGATTTTGTTAATGGGTGTTTTTATTCCCCAACGCACAGAATCATAAACTGAACTCTACCTCCTTATGATAAATACATACTGTAACAATTCATAATTCTGTAAAATGTATTGTGTAGACATGTGTCAGGGAAATTATACAATGAGGGGTCTGGATTGTGGTGAACTGAAATCGAGGGCGTGAAGAATCTATGTTTCTAAAGGGGAAGGGAGGTTCGAGGATATAATTCACTGCAAATGTTTGAAAACTAGATGCCCTGAAATACAATTTCCTGCAACCTACGTATACTAAATGCACTTTTAAAGGCCTTTGTTTACTACGTGTAATATTTGGTACACATATGTGTACGATGAATATATCCAAGCTTTGGATCAAATTACTTACAATGAAAAACGGCTCCTTACATTTATTTAATCGCAAAAATCATGTTTATTAACAACTAAAACAAAATAATAGTTTGTAATTATTTTCCAGTGACTACGAAGGACTTTGTATATAAAAAAATTAGATGAACTGGTTTGACTCCCATAATACTGCGTTTATGTCAATTCTAGAGTTGTTCAAGGGCATGCTCTCGCGGAAACGTTTTCTAACTAGTTGTCATTTATGTGTTTGTATTATTTGATGGAAGTATGGCAAACCTGAATGTATCAACCACGATGGCAAACGTTTTCCTATTGTGCGTCAACAGAGCTTCAAAAACAGCTTAAAATAAGATTCAAAATATAGAAGGAAATAAAGCAGCTTGCTTTTATTGATGTTCATTGTTGAAAAATGAGATGATGCCGCTTTTTCTCCATAATGCGATGGCGTTGACCACCTCGACGGTTGCGTTGTAATTTCCCCAACATCCGACTTACGACGAGTGCGCTCAGATTAACAACTGATTATAAAAGTCGTATACGGCGAACATCAAGTTGTAGGAGCGCTCAGACTAGAAACTGAACAGTCTTAGAAGTCGTGACAGCAGAACGTATGCCAACTTTGTGATGACAGTTGGTAGTCTGAGCCTAGCACAAGACATGACTGATAACTACGGGACTGCTCACATAGAATATTTCGCATGGTCTCCCGCTACAATTTTTGTTCTGTGCTTAGTGTATGTTGTGTGTGCTAAGAAATCTGTTGCTCTGAAGTAGGCTTTTTAATGTTATTTCAATAAAGGCAGCTGGATATGGTGTTTTACGGATAACATCAAGAAATCGGTCCAGAACGAACATTCTTGCCGACATAACTGATAAATAAAAATATTTTTTAATTAGATGGTTGTTAATGAAATGACAGTTATAAATGAATTAAGATATTTCGTTTATTCGTGATATTATTTAAACATGGATTGGATTGTTTGAAAACAAAGAGTGGAGTTGTGAATTATTTTCAGCTTGTGAAAAAAGGATTCACACAAAACTCTTGTTTCTTAAATCTTACATGATACTGTTTAATTAAGTATTCATCTACACTCTGTTCTCGACACACGAGTGTGAAATGGTATTGTGTAGAGTAAACACACGGTGAAACACAACACCCAAAGGTTAACGGAATCACACGGAGGTCAGTCCCATTTGAATAAACCAGTCTTTCAGTTTTCACTTTACAACTCTTTTCCCATAAGAAATAAAACATAGATTTAATTTTTCGGACAGTAAACTACGAACACACAAAATACTCCTACACACTATTTTATGTTAGTAGTACCTATAAATGCATATTGTTTGCATGAAAATATACTATATTATATACAATTAGAGTTAGATGTTTATGTTTTGATGTATCAGCATAGAACATGTGCCTAATTATCCACATTACCATACATTTTAAGGAGAAACAAATAATTTAAAAATAGGTTAAAATTAGTATTCAGTTTCATTTGTTAACTTTGTAGAAATGAAAACTATTTGGTGATAATTATGGATGTATTACATCCGTCTTTTATCATAAACTATGCATTTGTAATTGTAAACGTTTGGCGAGAAATATATCTAATTTTATAATTATAATGAAGAAAAAATATTTATTTTGTAAGAAATTAAAACCAACCAGTGATGTCTTGGCAAATATTAGTCACCCATATGGAGGGACCAGAAACACTAGTCATTAAAACTACATATAAGTTGCCAATCAGTGTTTATATTGTTATACACAAGCAACTGTAAATTACGACTAAAAGGTTTACAAGGAATACTTGTCCGTGTATTGACTGTATATACTTTAACAATTTACAGAGGCGGATATAGGGAGGGGGGAGGGGGCAGGGCCCGCCCCCCTAAATTTTGCGATAGTTATAATTTTATTATATATATTAAAAAAAAAAAAAAAAAAAATTACGATCCCCCTCCAAAACTCCCTTGGCATTCCATCTCATGTCGCTGCCTCCCCCCCCCCCCCCCACACACACATCTCTAAATGGATTTTCTGGATCCGCCACTGATTTATCATATTATATATAATCTTTCTGTCGCTTATTAGTAACAAGGTTTTAAAACAAATGGAAGGAGCGAACCTTCCCCAGTTCTCACGGCTTTTTTTTAATTAGTCATCAGCCTTACCGGGGTTTCCCCTACATTACCTGGCCACCAATGTTCACCCTTCAATTGTTTATTCGCGTCTTCATCATTATCTTAATTACTATGTAAAACTCTATTTATTTTTCTAGTACCTTTTTGTATACAGATGAGAGATATCGTAATTAACTGTTAGGTCATTACACAAGTGTTCTTGTTAGATTAATGAATAAATAAGCCTGTACATTGTATTTAAATGTATTGTTACTTTCAGTATTACCCTGTTGTGAACATGCAATGTGTTTTAGTGCTCCGAGTCCAATTTCACAAAACATCGTAAACACATAACTAAGACTAAATCACAAGTATTATTACTACTAACAGTACAACTAATGTAGTCTGAAGTACACATATATTATTTTGTCCTTAAAGGCATACTGTCAGATTTATTTCTCTAAAAATGGATAATAAATAAAAATTACATTAATTGTTGGAAACCAAATCTAGCTATCGCATCACCTTAACTGAACCATGATGGAGTGAAATCCATGTCATCCCTCTCGGCAATTTTAGTTTTTGAATTATGGACCATTGCCATAATTCAATTATTTTTACAAAATGTCATTAATAAATGGAGTATGGCGGTTATGAAGATGGTTGAATAAAGTACATTTAGGGACAAATCAAATTATATTTGTTCAGGTAATACCTTGTTGGATCATTAAATAGGTCAGTGATCTGTGACAATATGCCTTTAAAATGCTCAAACTTCCGTAATTATGCAATGTTCTGCATGAAATAGATGCCAAACACATGTAAATGTATGGCGGAAAATAATTGCTAGTCGAGAACGTAAACTGACGATGTTTTGTGAAATTGGTTTCTGGTATAGTGTTGATGTAAATATGACTGTTGTGTATCCACCCGTCCCCGAAGTAATTATAATTACATCAGTCATGACGGATTTTATGTGTGTCAGTGCTCTCCCATATTCTGCAACTGTAGACGTGCGTGTATACATGTGTTTAGAGATGGGTCATAAAATAATTATTACCAAGTTTTATTATAATGTGTTTTACGAGTCATGATAACCTTGGTGCATTAAGAATTTGAACTTAATCGACTGTATGCATTATTGATCATCACAAGCTAATAATCTCAATACTGAAATGGAGTTCCATGACCGTCTCTGCACATCTACAAACAGTTTGTCCTACGATCAATGGTTCTGTTAAATGTTCCACTATAGTATGATACATTTATATTTCAACTTATTTTCGTGCTTATATCCAATTAAGGTTCAAGTATACTGTCCTGGGCACACACACCTCAGCTATCTGGACTGTGTGTTAGTTGTTAGCGAGAGAAAATAGGATGTAGTGGTTACACCTACCCATTGAGTAGTTAAAATTCGCTCTGGATTGGAGCCGGTACAGGGCTGCGAACCCAGTACCTACCAGCCTTATGACCTATCCAATAGCCTAACCGCAACATTACCGAGGCTGATAAAACTAAAACAAAAAAGAAAAAAGAAAAAAAAAGAAGAAAAAAACCCCACCTCCAAAATACTTAACATCACATGAATTACTATTTTGTAACCAAACAAGACCTGTAAAGATAAGTGTCACAATCAACTCTATAATAGTATACCCATCTGGACTACGAGTTCATCTAATGACTGCTCTTGTTTTGTAACCAAACAAGGCCTGTAAAGATAAGTGTCACAATCAACTCTATAATAGTATACCCATCTGGACTACGAGTTCATCTAATGACTGCTCTTGTTTTGTAACCAAACAAGGCCTGTAAAGATAAGTGTCACAATCAACTCTATAATAGTATACCCATCTGGACTACGAGTTCATCTAATGACTGCTCTTGTTTTGTAACCAAACAAGGCCTGTAAAGATAAGTGTCACAATCAACTCTATAATAGTATACCCATCTGGACTACGAGTTCATCTAATGACTGCTCTTGTTTTGTAACCAAACAAGGCCTGTAAAGATAAGTGTCACAATCAACTCTATAATAGTATACCCATCTGGACTACGAGTTCATCTAATGACCGCTCTTGTTTTGAATTCAGCCAGTAAAAAACATTTTTTTTTTTTATTTCACTACAACTTATTTTCGTTCTTATATCCAATTACGGTTCAAGCACGCTGTTCTGGGTACACACCTCAGCTATCTGTCCAAGACAGTGGGTTAGTTGTTAATTGGTTAATGGTTAGTGAGAGAAGAGGGTGTAGTGGCCCACTGAACCCTTAAGAACTAGATCTGGGTTGGAGCCGGTACCGGGCTGCGAACTCTATACCTACCAGCCTGTAGTCCGATGGCTTAACCACTGCGCCACTGATGCCGATCTTATTTTATTATTTTTCTATAATCGCTTCTATGGGAGATCTGCCCCGGATTGGGCCCCTGGCCTCCAGAGGCCGAACCCTGGGGCGGACATGCTCGAGACCTTCGTGGTACATGAGCATGTTAAAGCCTTATCGGATCGGATCTAAGGGAGAGCACTGCTACAATATATTGATTCACACCCATACCTACTCAGGGACCACACGTTAACTCGTACCTAGCCTTGTGTGTACATTCTTCGTTAAATACTATATATTTAATGATGATAGTACTTCTTACAAAGTATTCAAAGCCACAAAACGTAAGAACATTCTAGGAGTCTATCCCGGTCAAACTTGTTTCATTATTCCAAAGGTGTTCAAAGGAGCAATAAGTTATCACCGTTTACAGGTGAAATGAAACGCCATGAAGTTATCCTTTGATCTAAGGCGTGTTCAAGAGGGCGGGCGATCGCTGTGGCTCGCTAGACTGGTTTTGGTGCCGAACGTTAGATGAATGTGATGTGATAACAGACCATGGTACCAGTCAAATTGTTCGCGAGTGCTCGGTTTCCTAAACATGCCAACGTTCTCTAAATAAACATACCAATCACCTGTTTATATATGTACATACCTGTAGTTTGTTATAGTTGAGGTATTATTTACGATGTAAATAAGAATGGGATTACAAAACACATTTTGGAGACCGAATGTCCATTAGTCAAAATAATTAGTTTTTGGACAATTTTGTATTGTGGTTCTCTCCCCTGCTCAGAATTAATTGATAATAAAATTACGTTTTTTTTAATTTTAGTTTACGGTTTTAATTTGATGTCTAATGTAAATTGATATTCAAAACAAAACTGAAAACATTGTTATAAATATGAATAAAATTATAAAAAACACATTAAACTTTTGAATATTGAATGTACACTAGTAAATATAAATAATGATTTTGTTCAATTTTATATTCAGGTTTTCTATCGTGCTCATAATTAACCAAATAATAGTCTTGTTTACGTCCAATTTATTGTATTAAATCAGTTTGATAATTACGTGTATTACAATTGTATTTTCTTGATTTTGATAAATCTCATTATGACATACATTGTGGTTGTGTTTTGGTGTCTAGAGATAAATATTGTCTTAATTAGTCGCGCTGCGAATTAATCAAGCAGGGGTATGTACAGGAAATTAAGCTGGTGGGGGGGGGGGGGGGGGGGGGGCAGATTGTGGCGAGTGAAGTTTCTAGGCAGGATCCAATCACGTTCGGATATATACAGAAAAAAACTTGCTTTCAACAGGGGAGGTTTTCGACCCAGGACCCCACCCCACTCCACCACACTCTCGCTTGTCCAATATGGGAGACGGCGAGGGCTTGATCTACCTCGGTGGTAAAACAGTCTCCCACAACGTGTAATGGGTTCTAGCTTGATTTCCCTCGGTGAACTTTTTTTTCACTGCAGCGTAGTATTATCACCAGTATACCATGGCTAGTGATATTCAATGTCGGGCTAGTAAATAACTATTTTTGCCATGCCCGACGGTTAGTGAAGTTTTTTGGTCAAATGTTGCAGTTGTCTATTTTGTAAATATGAATATCCCGACCCCAACCCAAACCTCTCTGTTAGTGGGCTTTTTAAAGCTATATCCCCCTCAGTAGGTGGCATATTTGATTATTACTATTATTTAGGTAAACGTTAAATAATTTGGTATATCAAAGATAATGATATACATTATTATGTCTGTTAAGAAGCTATTCCAGTACCCCGTACAATATCACGACTAGTATATCAATGACCGTGGCAGAGTTTTTCTTTCTTTGTGAAAGTGTATACAAAAGTTCCCTTGCTGCTATTCGGTACCTTGGTTCTCAATATCAGTGCAGCGTCCATATACGGACTAGCTGATTAGAAGCAAGGTTGGAATTATCTTTCCTAAAGGAGAAATATCAGCCTTTAGTATACCATTTATGGAGTGTTAGCTACAAAAACATGTATTCTGGGAGTACTGTTAAAGCAATACATGATCCCTACCGGGCCCCATAAATCACCTTCGTTCAAGGACCGTAGCTCTGTCAAACATGGAATGTATATTTGACAGAGTTCTCGCCCTTGAATATATTCATTAAAAGTTTAACAATCTGTACAGCTCAATATCTATTGGGGGGGGGGGGGGGGGGGGGGTTTCCTGAAATCTATATGTGAGACAGGACAGACAGCTGGACAGAAGAACGGAAATGAAATCTATAGTGCCCTGCTGGGTTATTGAGCAGACAACACGCGGAACATTGGTTGGAGAAGAAAATAAGCCAATGAGTTCATCAAAGCTTACGGCACAGTAGGCCTACTTTAGAGCACTGGTCGAACAAGGATGTTCATCAAGGTTAAACTGAGCATATGACACATCACAAAGGGAAATATTGTTTGTTTAATAACACCTCAGATTTGGCTCAGAACGTCTTGAACTATTTGGTGTCTAACAAATAGTATTTTGACATTTGGTGCAGAAAGAGTATAAATCCTCTGAAAAAGTACCAAGGGTTCTTTAATATGCACTCTCCCAAAACAGGACAGTACATACCACAACAGAAGCTTACTTTGACATTTATCTCAAATAAGCTCAAAATATAGCAACAAAATACCAATGATATGAATTTTAATTCATAATGATTAAAAAAGTTATTACCATAGCAGAATATCTTTCTTTGAGAAAATAACTTTATATTTCAAGAAAATATATACATAAGCCATTATATCCATAAAACAATAAAATTTTTTACATGAACAATATGTCATTTATGTAACAATATTGAATAACAAAAGAAACAAACTTACTAGAAATTGGTATAAGCAACAAAATATTTTTTAATTAAAAAATAATTTGAATTAAAAAAAAGAGAAAAATAATCTAATTAGACATAACAAGAACACATAACCAGCTTATTTACAAACAGGACAAAATAATAAGCTGATAAACATATCAGCTGTTTCATTAAGTTTCACATGGTTTGGCATGGAAACCAAGATCTGTTTGTTTAAACTTGGTGCAACTGAATTTAAATGCAACTAACATTCAATTTTGTTTTGTTTTTAGAGAGTTTTTAGTGGTGTTATAGTCCTGTATGCATCAAAAGGGAACCGCTGAACTGACATATAACTCAAGTTCATATGGTTTCAAAAGTCAATGTCTTTATACGAGTTTTAGCATTATTTAATATAATCTACATATCAATTCATTGGTTCCCTTTTGACATAAACAGACTATATTTTTCATTTCAAGTTATTTTCGTGCTTATATCCAATTAAGGTTCGAGCACACTGTCCTGGGCACACACCTCAGCTATCTGGGTTGTCTGTCCAGGACAGAAAATTAGTTGTTAGTGGTTAGTGAGAGAGAAGAGGGTGTAGTGGTCTCACACCTACCCAGTGAGTCGTTAAAACTCGCTCTGGATGGGAGCCAGTACCAGGCTGACAACCCAGTACCTACCAGCTTTGTGTCTGATGGCTGAACCACGACACCACCGAGGTCGGTTTAGACTATTAACATTGCCTCCATGCCTTCTCCCCTCTAATGTGGTCATTTCAAAAACAATGCCACCTATCCCTATCCCACTTCTAAAATCAGTATCTTCCACCCTTCTCCTTGTTATCATTTCTAAAACAGCTCTAACAATTATTGTAAATAAATTCAACACCATAACTTTAAAGGGATTGTCCTGAGTTTGCAGCCATTGTATAATGTTTGCAATAACAGAGCCTTGTTGGCGACTACTATTTCATACTAAATACATTTTCTTGTTTAGAATACCAGTGTCTGTATATCGAATGCATTTGCCGTCGTATACTAATGTTTGTAGCACTCAGTTTTTACTTTAATTTGTTATATATATGTTTTCGTACGTACACAATTATTGGGAGCTAAAATCTGGTTTGGGCTACTACAAGCATTAGGACAACAACAAACACCTTGTAAATACAGACACGGATGTTCTAAATAAGAAAATGTATTTAATTTGTATGTTACGTCATCAAAAATGCCCTATTTGGTCGGAAACATTTTACCATGGTTGTACACTCAGGACTGTCCCTTTAAAGTGCTGTCTCTGGTGTGTTCATGAACTACAGTCAGAATATTTTGGTAACGTGACAAATATTCAAGAAACCTCAACAAATATTCAATGTAATGTCATGGTAAAACTCTACATGTCATAAAAACTGCCATAACATGAATTAAATGTCCAGTCAGAATATCCAGTATATGAATCAAAATTACTTTTAAGTTAATCTTTTTTTTTATTTTACTCAAAATTATACATTTACCAAGAACAAGGATTCTGAAAACACTGCACTCCTAATACTTGTCCCCTACCAGACCCAACAAAATTTGTATCTCCTAAGTTCAAGGGTCATAACCGTAAAAAATGGGTAAATTGCCATGTTAGTCAAACTTGATCTGTAACAGTACATGATAAAGCTATACAAAAAAATATATATCTTGAGGCATTGCAAAAAAAAAGAACGAGGTGGAAAACTGAGAGAGATGGACAGACAGAAGGACAGACACAAAATCTATAGCCCCCTTCAGTTGACCGACAGGGGCTACTAACCTCTGTTAGAAATTAGTTTTGGTGGTATATTATAATCAGGTTTTAATTACACAACAACAAGTACATATCTGTCCACTCTTTGCATATACAGTTGTTCATTACTTTATAATACACATTCATTGACACATAATAACATATAAAATACAGGCACAATTATGGCGGATTATAATTAAACAATTTAACATCATAACTAGGTATAAGCAAACTATAAATAAATATAGCACATGATCAACAACTGCTACAAAACATGGTCACAATATCTTTAACACGAGATCTGATCAAACAGCTCTAAGACTTAGCATTTATTAAAAAGAACAATGTTCATACATCAATAGTATGTGCTGACCCTGTCAAAGTAATCTTCCCCAGATGACATGCAACTGTCCCAGATTACATGCAACTGTCCCAGATTACATGCAACTGTCCCAGATGACATACAACTATCCCAGATGACATGCAACTGTCCCAGATTACATGCAACTGTCCCAGATGACATACAAACATCTCAGATGACATGCACCTGTCCCAGATGACACGCAACTATCCCAGATTATATGCAAATGTCCCAGATGACATACAAATGTCCCAGATGACATGCAACTGTCCCGTCATCAATTCATGCTTCTTTTTTTTACCATTGTTTGACGCCCAATAGCCCATATATTTTTTGTGTTGGGGTGTCATGAAACATTCATTCATTCATTCAAGCAATTGTCCCAATGCCCCTGACATTTTTGGAAGTGTTCAACTGTTACGCACCCACACCCTCAATAACTTTTTTGCACTGTATTATAGTTTTGCTTCCCAAAAATCAAAAGGAAATTGAAAGCAAAGAAATTTGATGATATTCCAACTTGGACAGTTGTATTAATATTGATGTACCACATCTACATTATTTTTCAAAATAACTTAGTTTTAGAATGTAAAGTAGCAAAAATGTTAACAAGACATAGACATAAATGTCTTTAATATATATTTAACATAACAGCATAAATGTTCTGCTCCAAGCATCAAATGTAAAGAAGCAAAACGTGGATACAAGTGTCTTTAACATGTACCGGGTATATCCCAGGATACAGAGCAGTAGATGTTCTGTTCCAGGCACCTAACACAAAGGGACAAAATGTTAATAAATGCATCTTCTCTGACTGAGTCTATCAGCATGTTTGTTTTGGGCACTTTGGAATCTTGCAAAACACACAATAAGCTGTACACATGAATATCAATTACAGTGGTGGAGTGTGTTCTTCATTAAAATCTAACCTTATGGCCTATAAATACTAATATAATTTGTATTTGGCAACAGATTCAGCTATAGGCCATCTTTCAAAAATGTGCACAGTACTAAATGAGACAGAATTAAAGGAAACATTATTTCTGGACAGCTGTCAACAATGTAAATACATCTATTGTCACCATGTATCTTTTATATATTATTTCAGAAAGAAAAGTACACACCAAATTCATTTTTAATATCACATTCGTTTCACATACAGCACTAACTGAAAGTAAGTAGTGGGGGCTAAATACCATAAATATAATGTATGTCTAATTCAACACATACAGCACGTCAAAACAAATCCAAATGGAGCTCTACTAATATCTAAGGCATAAAAACATACATTTTACCAGCCACAGATTTTTCAGTCGAACTCAGTAGGCTATATGCTATAACTTAAATAGACTGTCTAGAACTTGCTACCACTATAACATGTTTCTGATAACAAGTCACTTTTACATACACTGTGACATCCAAAAGAAACTTTACAAGGTGTGAAATTGTATTGTAGAAAACCAAGACATGAAAGTATCATGATGTTCAACATCTAAACATCACAATACACTTCGTGATGCATGCAGAGCATTTGTAAGGTGGTTTCTAAATTGGTTCTTTTCGATTAGGAACAATATTTATCAAATTATTCATATTTTACTGTATGTGAAGTTTCACTTGGACATCAGTATATTATCCTAAACACCCTAAACTGTATTTACTTTCAAATAATTTTGTATGTATGGAATACAAATTATTGGGAACTAAAATGAAACTTGAGCTGTTTCAAACTTTAGGACAACCAAAAACACATTTGATATTGAGAAACCAGTATTTTAAACAATAAATTGTATTCAAGGTGTATTTTTAGATGTTACAAAGGATTTATTTAAAAACATGATACAACAGTTGCTAACTCAAGGTAGTCCCTTTAATTCATGTTTTGTAATGACGTCATCACGGTTTATACGAATCCACTTTATAAAGCATGTAACTATACATTTCATTAGCTCTGTAGTGTATATTGGTTCAATTTATACAGCATCTAAGTACTACATTGCATAACTTGCATATATAGCATTTAACCATCACATTTCATAAGTCAAACATGGTCTTAACATATTCAGTAGCTATCACATTTCATTAGTCCCAAATGGTTTCACTTTACATACAACATCTATCACATTTCATTATTCCCAGATGGTTTCACTTTACATACAACATCTATCACATTTCATTAGTCCCAGATGGTTTCACTTTACATACAACATCTATCACATTTCATTAGTCCCAGATGGTTTCACTTTACATACAACATCTATCACATTTCATTAGTCCCAAATGGTTTCACTTTACATACAACATCTATCACATTTCATTAGTCCCAGATGGTTTCACTTTATACAGCATCTATCACATTCCATTAGTCCCAGATGGTTTCACTTTACATACAACATCTATCACATTTCATTAGTCCCAGATGGTTTCACTTTACATACAACATCTATCACATTTCATTATTCCCAGATGGTTTCACTTTACATACAACATCTATCACATTTCATTAGTCCCAGATGGTTTTACTTTATATACAACATCTATCACATTTTACACTAAACCATCACATTTCATTCGTGGAACATGGTCTTGCTATATTCACTATCTATCACATTTTATTAGTCCCATGTTTTCACTTTATTCTATATCTAACCATCACATTTCAGTCCCACATGGTTTTACTTTATACCCACATGGTTTTACTTTACACAGAACCTATCACATTTCATGGTTTTGTTTCAAACAGTATCTAACCATCACATTATTAAGTTATAATAAAGTGTTTATTAAGATTGTCCATCCTATTCTGTACACTTTATAATAGGCATCTCCAAGACATTTGCAGATAAAAATGAATATTTTAACTGACAAAATACACAATAATAATAAAAAAAAAAAATAAAACCACCGAAACAAGAAAAAGAGTTTCATAAAATATATGAAATTAGCCCTATCACAGACAAGAAATCACATGGAAGGTGAGGTACACAATATGTCAGAATGTACAACAGACTTAAGGCAAACAGTTAAGCTTATTTTCAGCAGGAAGCATATACACAAATATTAACAATAATTAAAAAAACCAAACCCAGCTTCTAAATACAATGTATTAACAAGTTAATAGTTATTGCCCATATCTTAAACCAGAGCTAGGTGTTCAAAAGAATTTTAATCACTTTTAGTTAAGATATTAAAATCTTGTGAAGTGTGACTTTACTCTCTCGTTTTGTTGTTTTCACTTTTATTGCCACAGATAACAAATGAAAAGTGTACATTGTTTGTGCATTGTAACACTATAAATTATACCAAGCTTTCAACAAGACACAAAAAGTAGTTCATCAAGTACTACATCTTACACTGGTTAGCTGTTCATAAATTTTTATTCCGAATTTTTTATATTTAAAGTTAACCAGATAGCCCAGACAATGCATTTTTATAATTAATACAAATTATTTTGATATAAAAAGATCAAAATCAGAATTTTTACCAAATATTTTGTAACTTTTCATTTGACTAGCATGTGGCCCATTTAGCCAACAAAATTTGATGCATGTATACCATACATGTAGATATAAATACATGTGCTTCCCAGATGAAAAACATTATACAACAGACCTCTGAGGATTAAAAACTTCAGGTAACTTCAGGTGAACAGTGACAAATGATAGTGTAAAATATTTTAAATGTCTTTAATTTTTTTGCAAGAATGAAAAATGGGTTTACGCAAAACTAGATGACGCGCGAGCGAAACGATCGTGCGCACAATTTTCAGAGGCCTGTACAATGTACTATTATATAGGTGTCAGAAGGTGTCTTTGACAGGAGGCCAGTAATATTAATCTGCTTCAAATGGGTTGAACCCAATATATTATCTTCAGAGTTTGGGGGGAGAAGTGCTCCCCACCCCCCTGCATGGTTCCAAACATCTGACACCTACATGTATGTATTATAATAAATAAATATCTGTTATCTCACTTATAAGGTCTGTAAATTCATATTGGTGCATGATGCATAGTGGTGCATAGACATCCTTTAAAATTAAATGCTCATATTGAGAACACTGGTGCAGACGGTATAGGCACAAGCAGCAGAGTATTTTTAAGCAAAGGCCGCAACTGATACTAATAGGCACAAATAATCAAGCACAGTACGATCACATTCAGTATATGGTTTATGTACAAATTACAACACATTTTATCACTTAAAATAAATAAATAAATACTGGTAGTAAAAACAGTATTAAGCAAAACGTGATACCTGCAGAACTGAAATACCTGAGCAAATATGGAAAACAGTATGAAAGCACAGTCAGTATGGTACATTATGAACGGATAGTAAACTCAGTACATCAATGGCTCATGTAACATATGTTCCGTATACAATAGGTATGGTAAACTATTTCTGATTGAAATTTACAGTTTGCTTAGAATATTAATCTCTATCACATGCAGTGTGTTCTAGTTCATCTCGGGCCAAGCTCAGCCAGATCAAGCACAAAAACATTTGCTAGACTGGCTTATGCGCTTCATGTTAAACCAAATGACCACGAGTTGATAAAAGTATGAAATCCGAGGCTTGCCAAGGATTTTTATACTTTTATGAATGAGTGCTGATAAATTATGATATCACAAGACACGAGGAGGGTATTCTTTTTATCATCCATTACCATTCTTTTCATTTCGACAATTGTAAACAATGTTAATAATGTGGGTTGAAAGTCACTTTATTTGGCAGCGGTAGACTCGATAACTAGCAAAACGACAGTGGCATGATGTCACTAATGATACGTTTAGCACTGAAACATACATAGTGACATAACAAAAAGAAGCAATATCTTCTAGGAGAATATCGCAAATTTAGTGCCAGCGATATCTCTTACAAAAGCCTTAAATGGATGATAAATATTGCATATCACACAGGCACGAATCCAGGGGTCTATGAAAGGGGGCACGGGCACTAGGCATTTTAAGAGGTGTTTGAATGGGCTATTATTAATATTTTTCTTTGACGTCAGTAAAACCAAAAGAAAAAAAAAGAAAAAAAAGAGGGTCGAGTGCCCCTCAGCACCCCCCTGTATCCAAACCTGTCACATGAAATATAATTACCTATACTGAAAAACATATATATATATATATGTGTGTATACGGTACTCTTGTATTTAACTTCTGATAGCATTCAATGTCTTTAAAAACAAAATATTTCTTTGTCTTCATACAATATCTATGTCCTGACAATAAATTATCATAAATGCATGTGTACCAAATGACATTTATGTATCTTACCCAGAGGGCAAAACCTATTTCTTTTTCATCTTGCCCCCTAGGTATCTGGTTCGGGAACTGTATTAAAACAATGTACACTCCAAACTGATCTCAATGCAATCTAATTAAAATTAGCTCCACTATTACATGTGGATCTAACACCAGCCAGTTGGAGCTCATGTCCACCAATCAAAACCTTACTTGCAGAATCCTGCCAGTGATTTAAAAATAATTTGAAAACATTCTAAATTATCCTGAGGGTATACGACATGTTTTGTGTGAATTATGAATGCCTTAAAACATGTTTTATTTTATAAAATAAATAATTTGTAATGTAAAACTGAAGACTGATTTAGTTGGTGTTTTTTTTATAAATAAATAAATAATTTTTAATGTAAAATTGAAGACTGATAATCCACCCCGTACGTATTGGTATGGTTCGCTGTACTGCGGCCACTAAAATAGACTCGCCCGATATTTTTAGAATTTGTATGCTCCCAAATAACGTTATAAAAGGCGAAGTGTGATTGGTCAATATTTAAATTATTATTTACAGACGAAATGTTACCTGGACATTGGGGACTACGCAGTGTTGTTAGTTTTAAATCACTGGCAAGATTCTGCAAGTAAGGTTTTCATTGGTGGACATGAGCTCCAACTGGCTGGTGTTAGATCCACATGTAATAGTGGAGGTAATTTTAATTAGATTGATCTCAATGTAGATGTAATTACTATGCATATTAAATAAGTATGTTACTGTACAATCTCATGGCAAACATACTTTTCACCTGGATACTTCTCACCTTGTATACTGCATGGAAGACATAATTTCACAAATCAATCTTCAGATGAATCATGAAAAACAATTGTAATCGGAGAACAATGTCTGCCTATCACTAGCATCTGTATTATGTGTCATGATCCGCCCAATACTGGCTTCAGTCAAAGATCCCTCAGGGTTGTTCCCGAAATGATCACATTAAGGTGGGGAAAGGCACAAAATAATAATTAAATGTTCACAAAACATGACTAAAGACAATCTTACAAAAGGTACAAGGAATGTATTCATATCCCATTCCCCACTCCTCCAACTCAAGTTAAATACTTACTTTTTTGTTTTTACTTTACACAACGTCATGAGCATGATGTTTTTGTTTGTTTTTGTTTGAGGTTTGCCAAGATCATTGTAAATGCTCATCTCAAATAAAAGATCATCGCCGAAAGTTAAATGTTAATTTGCCAATAAATGCCACTCCATTTGTAAATAATAATTTTAAAACTTTTGTAACCAGTTTTATTTAAAGCAACTGTTCATTTTTACTTTTCCAGAGTTGTTATCCTTTTAAGGTCATTATCAGCTGTTGTGTTGCCATCAGTATTAGAATCAAAGAGTGACATCTCACAGTTTTAAGCTGGATTAAGAACGAGGATGTGGAACTATCTGTTCTTTCAATGGTTAAATTATTACTATTTACTACAATGTACTGACAAATACACTGGTGGCAAACAGTAAACCATGATGGAATTTAAAATGTACCTCATACCTTCTAAGATAAGTCCATAAATCTTCTGAAGATTCTTATTCCTGAGTAGAATTATAAAAACAGCAAATAAAGCAGTTGTTTACATTTGTTCTATTGGCTACGAGTATTAGAAAACTATTTTTTACACACCCTCACCCGTCCTCCACCTTTTGATCATTCATCGACCCACCCTTACACAGGAAAAGACTGCTGCTGTCTGTCACTAGAACCATTCAGATGTAGATTAGACTAGTGGAACCATCCAGTTGTTATAAAGACAGCAGACTCCAGATGTATGTTATACTAGTGGAACCATCCAGTTGTTATAAAGACAGCTGATTCCAGATGTATGTTAGATGAGGGGAACCATCCAGTTGTTATAAAGACAGCAGACTCCAGATGTATGTTATACTAGTGGAACCATCCAGTTGTTATAAAGATAGCTGACTCCAGATGTCTGTTATACTAGTGGAACCATTCAGTTGTTATAAAGATAGCTGACTCCAGATGTCTGTTATACTAGTGGAACCATTCAGTTGTTATAAAGACAGCGGACTCCAGATGTATGTTATACTAGTGGAACCATTCAGTTGTTATAAAGACAGCAGACTCCAGATGTATGTTATACTAGTGGAACCATCCAGTTGTTATAAAGACAGCTGACTCCAGATGTATGTTAGACTAATGGAACCATCCAGTTGTTATAATCATAATGTGGCCCTATGTTTCACACAGAAGGTGCATTACCATGAAGCAAGCGACATCTTTATTAGTCCAGTACGATGTGTGTGATGTAAGCAAAGCCATGTAGCTGTTCTCAAGACTTCTTTCTCGCAGCTGGTAGTCGAGACGATATTCTAACTCTTAAAACAAACAAAAAAGAGAAAAATATCTGAGTAATTCAGTTGCATTTCACACTTCAAACAAATTTGTAATTAATTAATCTATTTTTTATTTTTTTAAATTATTTAATTTATTCATAACAGAAATAAAATGCAGAATATGTAAGCCAGAAAACACTTTGCTTGATTTCGTAACTGATTTATTGATTGAGTACAGAAATAAAATACAGAATAACAGGTCCTTAGAAAATAAACCAAGTTTTTTTTCTTTTCTGTTGCTTTTTGTTCTGCGCACAGGGTAATATTACAGTAATAACTAAATAACAAATAATACATATACAGTGGTAACTTTATTAGCACATTTATCGCAAACCTAGTACCCATAACAATAATCGGAGTTCCACAATCTGGTACAATCTTTACAAACCCTTTGACCAGATCAATGGAAGACTAATAAAATACAACAGACATATGTTCATGACCATCAAAATATTCACAACACCAACCCATACAAATCAAGTGCTAACCTGTCTTATCAATATCTTTGGAATCAATTATCACATTAACTTCAAACTCTTCGACACTCTGGTCCATCTTTTCTAACATTTTCAGCTCTGCTGTAAAATCTTTTTCTGGCTTCTTAGAAGATCTAAAGTCTGTAATCCACTTGGCTGAAAAGACAACAAACAGTAATTAAACAAGTTACTCATTGCAGTGTTTGACAAATGTTTAAGAAAGTCACTAGCCCCCATAGACGATTTGGCAGTGCCCCATGTAGTATAGTAATACAGTTGATCATTTCCACCAGCCCAGAACAAACATTCACTAGCCCAGACCAAGGGCTAGCTGATTTGTCGAACGTTGCATTTACAAAACAACTTTTGCACCATAATGGAAAACTATTAATGTAGAAGACAACAATGAACATGATTATTATTACACTTTCTGTTTTTTAAATCATGTATCATGTTGATATAAAATGAACTAAATAAATAATAATCCACAATGCATACCAATGTCAGGTAATAAATACCTGTTTTTATTAATCCAACAGTAAGGAAATGTCACTATCAACAGAATGACAAAATATGCAAATCCAGTTGTAATATTTTAAACAGAAATTATGCATACGTCCATTCTAATTTGATGAAATTGTGATTGGGGAAAATGTAGGTGGACATTTCACCTCAAGTATCAGTGAAAAGATCTTACAACTCTACTTCCTTCATATTAGTAAATATTAAATCTACACAGCTTACACAAAGAAAACGCTGGACTTGTTTTCTTTACAGTGACTATGTTTATGTCTGAAATCTCCTTTTCGGGGGTACATGTATCAGTTTCCTCTTCAACTGGTGGTGATTTCTCCCGACTGTTTGTCCCTGTAAAAGCAGCGTATGCTGTTCTTTGCATCTGCAGGTATGCCGTCTTCTTGTGCGAGTCATAATAATGAATGAGCAGAGGTGCAATGGTCGAATAGTGCTTCAGAATCAGAGGCTCCAGTCTGTAGGCCTGCAGGACAAGGAAAGAAAAGGAATATTGGTATAACCAGGGTACCGTTTTCCATGCAAACCAGTATCCTGTTCATTCATCAGTTATACAACTTTAAAATCATGTGAAAAGACAATTGATTGTGTGGTCAAACATTTGAAATAAACCTCAATAGTCAAATTGAAACTACTATCGCTTTGTTAAATCAGTTTTTAAAGCATACATTTGGATCGTCAATTGGGCCCAGAAATATAGTACAAGTTTCTTAGGATTAAGACTAACAATACGAGTGATGCAATATACCACCTAACCTCAAAAAAATAGCAACAAAATGTTTTACGGTCGTTTTTTGTATTATTCGATGTGGAGAACAACATATCAAAAGTTGAACAATTTTGACACATGGGAAAGTCTTTAAAAAATTACATTAAAAAACAAGATGGCCGCCAGCAAAAACATGTAAAAAATCTTATTGATAACCATCAAATTGGAAGTTTTTTAAAACCTGATGTTATAATTAATGCAATTTTCATTTATGTTTTTCAAATAACAGTAGTTCCTGGAATGAACATTGCATTTGTACTGGCGTCATGTCATCATCAATGATGTAATCAAGGCACAACTCTGGTAATAAGCACTGACGTCATGACACATAATGTCCTATCTTATTGCTTCTCAGACTCAGTCTTGTTCATCATCCTCTTCTATCATGGCTCATTTGTCATATTGTCACAGTTGCCAACTTGCCAATGCCCATATACCGGCCTCGGTGGCGCAGTGGTTGTGCCATCGGACAACAGGCTGGTAGGTACAGGGTTCGCAGCACAGTACCCGCTCCAACCCAGAGCGAGTTCTTAACGGCTCAATGGGTAGGTGTAAGGCCATTACAACCTCTTCTCTCTCACTAACCATTAACCAACTAACAACTAACCCACTGTCCTGGACAGACAGCCCAGATAGCTGAGGTGTGTGCCCAGGACAGTGTGCTTGAACCTTAATTGGATATAAGCAAAAAAATAAGTTAAAATGCCCACATGCACTGGTGTATTCCATCTCATGCTTTTGGCAGGTACACTTTTGAGTAGTGCACCCTCCCGAACAGTCGCAGTGAATCATCTGAATAAGTGCCTCTGGAACAGGGCTTTTGTCTGCCATCACCAGAATGAGTTTTTCACATTCTAACCTCCATCCCCACTAAGACGGATCCATTTCATTACTACAGAACATCCACTCCATAATTTGACAGTAAGTCCGCAGGGAGTGACATTTACAGGCCGAGGTGGTTGGTAGGCCTCAGATTACAGTTATCTTCCCATTTGGCTGTCCAAAACCCGGAAATCTGTCGCGCATGTAGTCTGCTGTTTGACTGTGATTATTTCATGGCAGACACCTATGAAGTGGCAACTATTTGACTGAAGTTGACAGGGGAGAGCATGTAGTTTGTAAACATGTGTAACTTGTTGACATTGAAGACTTGTTTGTGGTAATTCTGGCCCATGTAAAAGTAGTGGGTGTGTTTGTTTAAACCAATATCCTGGGAGAAAGATTTGGACAACAGGGGTTGTCCTTTTCAGGGTATGTGTCCCCCAGACAGGCAAATTAAGGTACATACAAAATCCATGAACCTGCTGATATTAATAAAAATATTATAGCCACTAAGGCTATATAGAAACATATAGCGTAATTAATTGTGGTATGTCGCCTGGTGGCAATCTTTCAGGCGTGCACAGCATATCGTCGCTGAACTAAGAAAACCTTGTATGTGCAGTTTTGGTATTATTCACTTTTTTATTCTTTCAGAAGCAGACATCTATTATCTTTTTGGTGTCAAAACCTCGTACATGTCCAGAAAGTATGGAAAATGTCAAATAAGTAAAACACGTATTTGAAAACCAGTTTATCTGTTATGAAAACCTCGTATCTACCAATTGATTATTTTTTTATACGTATCATATTTCGACCTTTTCTATCAGGTAACGGTAAATTGTTAGTGACCAAAGTGTTTATATTGTATATATGTACATATTATGTATTCAACTGGTGGTCAAGGAAAAGCTATCATACCAGAAAAGAAGTGTAGGCCCACTAGGAATATCCGTTTTTAAGGTCCAAGCATAAATTTAAAAAAACACCATCTTGGAGAAGATAAAGGTTTATCTAAAATTAAGCCTGGGACTTACATTAAGAAGATGAAAAAACTGTATGCTACACATGGACATATAGTAAAGGGGAAAAGTCCAAGTTAGGGTAGCAGCAGACAATATATATGTAATATCATTCAGTGGCAAAGCAACACATGTTTCAATACCATTATGTAGCACAGGATGAACAGTTGTTAATTTTAACTGATCAGGGCTTCTAGAATTTTTGTAAAATCCACTAGCCATGGGATCAGTAATTTAAAAAATGTACTAGCTACGATCACATATTCACTAGGCCTACTGTACTTTAAGTTAATACAATTTTGCTAAATAATAGTAATAATCAGATATGTCAGAGGGACTATACTAAAGAGGCTTAAAAACACTGGCATTAGGGGTTGGAGTGGGGTCAGTATATTCATATTTACAAAACAGACTTAATTGCAACATTTGAAAATTTTTGTTTTTCACTAGCCCTCGGGCATGGCAATTGTAGTTATTTACTAGCCCAACATTGAATATCACTAGCCACGGGAGTGGGGCTACCATAATCTAGAAGCCCTGCTGATGAAGAGCAGCGCTTATATAATTATATTCTAGACACCTAGCTGTTTCATAGTTGAGGAAAGT
The DNA here is from genome assembly GCF_016097555.1 of Gigantopelta aegis. Lineage (NCBI taxonomy): Eukaryota > Metazoa > Mollusca > Gastropoda > Neomphalida > Peltospiridae > Gigantopelta > Gigantopelta aegis. Next base: position 101,768,227 of record NC_054702.1, on the reverse strand, counting down.
GGAGGAGGTACAACCGACGCCTATAGATATAACTGTCTGCTTTGGATTATTTTAATGGATACCTGATGTTTACTTCATGTAAAATTTAAGTTTTTAGGTAATGGATTCTTTGGGAAGCCACTGCACATGTTTCATATTATCGAGTTATTAATTACGCAAAAATGATGTATGGTATCGATTAATATGTAGGTTTATTTGTTTATTTTATTTTATTTTATTTCATTCTTGTTATTTATGTAATGAGAGCAAACATGATGGTGCATCTTTACTTAAATTTATTAAAAATCTCTCGTTATAAAATTTCCTCCAGTTACACAGTATATCAGATGTCATTTGTTAGCCCAAGGAACATTTCTATTAAGATATTATCTGAATTCATGCCAATAGTTTTAAATGCGGCGAATGTTCCTGTTTTTAAACCTATGGGCTTCATTTCACGTGAATCCCAATAATCTTGGGATGAAGTAAATGTTGCTGAACCTATGAATCATGTCCAAGATTTTAAACATTTTAGTTTATTCCTAAAAACGTGAGACAAATATGTTCAGCTAAAACGAAATGTATTACTTTGAAAATAGTTGTGGATAATCTCTTAAAAGACACATTTTCTAAACCATTGATGAATATTCTTGTCAGTTATCTTAAATGGAAAATGAACAATTCATGTACACATTATATTGTTATACACCATAAACAGTGGCAGACAGCCACCCTATGGCCCTATGGGAAACCAACCATGTAACTTTTAAGGTCTAATATACAAGGTTTATTAAAACGTTGATACACCTAATCTATTGGTGATCCGGGGCCAGTTTCACAAAGGCATTTACTGTAATCATCTGTTAAGCAATCGCTTGTGAAAATGTTTTCTTTGGTACTTTTTTGTAAATTCATCATTGAGCCATATTCTTAAATGTAGCAAACAATACTAATGAACATTACACATTTCTAGAAAATACAGTCTTAAAATGTGGCCCTTACATGTTGCAGCCTGGTCAAGAATGTGGGTGGGTGGGGGTGGAGAGGAGGGTTCATTAAACTGCCCCTGATTTAAGCGATTTAAAAACAAAATACTGTTCTCTAAACATCGCTTAGCACAGTCTAGGCTCTAGGCCCTCGCCCCTGTACAATGACGTGCATATGTACCTGCAGGTCAATTTCTTTCTCTTTTTTTTCTTTTTTTTTAACCAACAGCAGATTAACAGTCAGTTAAACTAAACAACCTTTATGTCGTTGGCACCTGACTGATTGGGCAAGACATGTTTTTTTAAATTAATTTTAATGAGGAATTCCTGGTCCAGCAAAGGACACCTGGTCATATGCGTGGCTTAACTGTTGAACATGAGGTCAAGTGCACATGGCAAGTACGCTAACTGATTCAGGGCCTCGTTCCATGAAGCGATCTTAGCGTTAAGATCACCTTAAGTACATAATACATAATGTTACATTTAAAACCTCAAGGTAACGCGTTGGAAACAGCGAAATATAGCAAAATAAGGCACTGGCGGCTATTTTTTTTAACATCAGATTTTTTTGCTTTCCCGCGCTCCATTTCTGTCCAACTTTTAAAAAATGTTGAACCCAGCTTATATGATAAAAATGTTGAACGTACCACAGGGTCCGATGGATGGAAGATGTTAAAAAGGCGTTTGCAGGTATTGGTAGGTAGGATGTGGTCGATGGATCCTTTCCCCTGTGGACGGATACCACGAAGAGCAAGAAACACGGCCAGGGGAGATCCCAGGCAGAACAGATTCTCCAGCTGGAAAACAATACTGTTACATAATTATAGACATCTGTACTCTTTTTCGGTATTAAAATAATGTTAATGAGGATGATATCTCAATGAATGACCATTCTCGACTTACTTTGACGCACATTTATTTTGATGACTGTTTCAGAGCAATTCAAAAGACTTGTGACACAGTCCTAGTATGCTGACTAGAGACCATAATCAGAAAAAAACCTTTAATGTTCAAACTTAAGACTTTAGCAAGGTGTCCATTTTCTATTAAATTACTTGCTGCTGATGTTATGGTGCACCTCAACTATGTTATAATCTCTTTACAGCAGAAGACTCAGGGCAGTCTCTTTGACAGATTGACTGCTGTGGATATGGCTTCGAAATGTGTTTCTTTGTATATAACATATCAAAAGTAATTCACAAAAAACTTAAAACCGATATTTTACAAATGTTGTATTCATAAAATGTGTATACAAATTTCAGTTTAACAAGTGTAATAGATTTACTAACTTATAAATAGCTACTACAGTGAAACCTGTCTAAACCAGATCATGCTGGGGACCTAATATTTATCCAATTTAGACAGGATCCGGTGTTTAAAAAATTCACATTTTAGAATTTAGAAAATTCGGAACCATGAAAATTGGCTGGTTTTTACAGGATTCTGGTTTCTTCAGGGTCTGGTTTAGACAGGTTTCACTGTAAAACACTTAAACTACTTGCCATGAAATTGAGCCCTGGATTTAACTTCTTCTGTTTTTCATGCACCTTTTGCAGCAAAATCTCCAATTCCTTGACACTGGAAATACACAAACGTCTACATGAGACACACATACACATTTGATTTTAACATTCAATAAAGGGTTTTTTTGGTTGGTTTTTCGGATTTTGGTACTCCAAATATATTCCTTAATTACATACTTAAAGTAAAGACAAAATATAGGTTATATATTATGTTATTTCCATTCCTGTTAAAACTTTTCTGACACTATACCAAACCCCTCCTCTTTATTAATAATATAGCTAGTACTGTATATATGTTTTAAGCTTGACTGCTGATCATTTGTTTCATTCTGATGTTGCAGTTATAACACTTAAACACCAGCAATGATGGTGTTAGTGATTAATATCAACTACATGTATTTCCAAATTATTAAAAGATAAATAAATGTAATAAATGCTAGAATAACACTGAAAAAAAAACAAAATGAAAAGCAAATCAAAACCAGCTGCCAACTTTTGGTAGGGGAAAAAAAGAAATCTTAATTGGGTTAGAGGTGAGGTGGGGATACATTATTGGAGGCATATTCAATCATCTGAGCACCACACTCAAAACAATTCATGGAACTCTAGGAGGATTAGCAGATAAAAAAAAAAAAACAACAGTAAAAATAATATAAGGCATGATAATGTCATTTAATGTTAAAAAAAAAATAATAATAATGTTCCATTTAAAAATTACAATTTGCCTTAAATGTCCAGCACCATAAAGAAACGTAATTGTTCATAAAAACTTCCAGCACCATAAATAAATGTAACTGTTCATAAAAACTTCCATCACCATAAATAAGCATACATGTAACTGTACTTGTAAAACAAACAAAAAATAATAATAAAGCAGAAGAAATACATGATAAATTGTGGAATTTATATGGTTTGGCAGAAACACTACATTGGGGTTACTTATCATTAGTCATATCTAAAGCTTTCATGTTTGTGTTATTATAAATAGAAAATGATGTTCTCACCAATATGTGTGTAATAAAAATAGTTAGCTGAACAAGATTCATCAGCTGAATACGATCAACTGGCAATTATCAAAAAACGTCTCTTTTTAATTTCAACATGGTTTCAGAATTTACAGTACGGGCTTGATTTAAAACGGAAGAGGGGAAGGGACTTTCTTAAAATCATAATTTGTATCATGCCCACTACATTTATGTACAGTAGGTTCATTAATTTTGATTAAGTTGGTGGTTTAAAGCATGCCTATAATTCATTTTATGTGGGTAATGGCAGGTGTGAGTGATTACTTGCCTTAAAATACAAGGTCTGCATTAATCTGGACAAACAGAATGAACTTGCCTTAAACTTTTGACAAGATAATTGCATTAATAAGTTGAGAACAGTTTCTATGAAAATATGTTCCCATATAGAGCTTGATATGGCCTTTCCACTAAATGTTATATTAATGTCAGTATAAATTGTCTCCAGTAACTGTTGAAGCCCAGAACCTCTCATAAAATGGCCTATACATTCAGTGAAACTCATTTTAATATATTGTCCAAGTTTATAACACTACCTGATAAAACAAATTATAACATGTTCCAATATATAATTTTTTATATATTTTTTTAATGGCCTTTGTTGAACCAGTTATGGATCACTGGTCGGTGCAAGTGGTTTACACCTACCCATTGAGCCTTGCGGAGCACTCACTCAGGGTTTGGAGTCAGTATCTGGATTAAAATTCCCATGCCTCGACTGGGATCTGAACCCAGTACCTACCAGCCTGTAGACCGATGGCCTAACCACGACGCCACCAAGGCCGGTGTTCCAATATATAAGTTCAACTAAACAAAACAATAGTTTATACTTACTCAGTACTCACTGTTTCAAATTATAAAATGCTGATGTGTGGTGACAAGTACGAAATTAAATGTTATATGTTAAACATACATGTTATTACCTATACCTAGTTTATATCTTATAACTTTTTATGCATATACATGTAGTGTACCATTCGTATTTCACAATGACATAAAAAAAAAAAAAAGGGAAAAAAATTAAAGATGAAAGCAGCCATGGGATTCAAGGATACAACATTTTTAAAATAGAATTGTTCACAGAATGAAAACATTCTATGCAATGTATAAACCAAAAGCAGTCTCATGACATCAAAACCCAAGACAACCTTTCGACCAAAGTATTAACCATACAAATAGTGGCTCAGTTGCCACATTAAATGGTTTGTAAATACATAAATGATAATTACTCTGGATCCAAATAATGTACAGACCTGAAATTGAATATAGGTTTAGTTATCGATGTGAAATATATTTCCCAGACAAAACTGAAATTTTATATAAGTAAAACTGAAGTATTTTTTTTACATCATTAATTTCTGTGCTTATATCCAACTATGGTTCAAGCTATTTAGGCTATCTGTCCAGGACAGAGGATTAGTGGTTAGTTGTTAGTGGATATTAGTGAGGGAGAAGTCGGGGTAGTGGCCTTGCATCTACCCACAGAGTTGTTAAATTCACTCTGGGTGGGGACCGGTACTAGGATGCGAAACCACTATCTAACAGCCTTATTACATGAAATATATCAAGTGAAACACATTGAAAACTAAAAGGGCTGTCATATCCTGTCACCAACCAATCTCTCAGGGAATTGTCAGAGCTCTACTTGCCCTGATTGTTTATTTGATGACCATGTTTAATCGTGTCATTAAAGTGGATTTAAAAAAAATCCTTTAATAAAATAAAAGATGGAAAATGTTCAAGGAATGCTCGCAAGGCTTTTGTACTGGTATATTCAACGATATATAATGCACATTATTGCTTAACATCAACAAGTATATTATTATATTTAATTAATAAAACGGTTAAATGTGACGGCTATTATATATAATGGACGCAGCCATTTTGTTCCATCACAATGAATACGCCCTCTGGCAAGCCGGTGGTTACATAACACTTAATGCGCCATGTCAAGAATTAGTCTTAGAACTGAAGAAACAAACATACCTGATTTTTGAGTGATGATAAAACAAGCATGCATCGCAATGTTTTGTAATAATATCCATCCCAGTAAGCCATCAATATCTATATACTATTTTTCAATACAAAATAAACCACCATTGTCAAAGTGGTCAAAATAACTGTATCATGTTTTGTCCGTGCAGTAATCTATGTACTGAAATGATAATCGGAGTGTTTTCTTAGTCTATCGTGTCATTGCCTCCACCTGTGATTCCTGATTGGCAGGTAACCAGACGAAATAATTAATTACCTCCATCTAGACACAAATATATGTACCGATATTAAGAACATCACAGGGTATGGTGAAATAACCTGCTAACCCTAAAATGGTAATGAACATTAACAGCTGTCGTGCTTTATTATTGTAAATAATTCTGTAAAACGCTTGATTAAGTAGACTTTCCCATCTAAAATCGAAGCACTGACCAATTACATAGTCCCAAAGAAAAGAAAATTATCACATGGGTGTCATTTTTGCTCCAACGCAGCCTACTAGTATGCATTTATTATTTGGATTTTTTAAGAGAAAAATACTATAACCTCATTTCATTCTGTTAATGAAAACTGAAATATATTTAGTTAAATGGTTTATTATATTATCAAGTCATTTATGTAGTTTTACAAGTCCGGTTGATCAAGGGAAGCGCCTTGTCGTAAATTATTGTGTTTGTTTACACTGTGCTTACACTGTGCATTCAGGAGTTGGTCGGAGCTGACATCACTTCGTCCCAAGCTAGATTATCGGATGCAACAAAAACAAAACGAAATCACGTTTTTTTTATTAACTCTAAAATTACGCATTTTTCATTTCTTAAAGTGTCAGTATATGTCGGTGGTCCAGGTATACATCTCTCCAACATATATGGCTCATGTTCAAGTTCATATGAGAAAGGGTGGGGGGGGGGGGGGGATGAACGTTGCTGTTGTCTTGACTTGAAATACTTGTATACAACTGATTTACAAGCAAGCACATCACAGATCAAAGTTCTATATATCAACAAATTTAAAACAACTTGGTGTTAGAAACTAGACCCCCGCTAGCTACCGACCCTGGATGGGCTGTTTGTGCTCCCTTGCACATGCCAGTGCAGGCGTTACCCTCTCCCAACACCACCCACTTTCCTGTCCTGGAGCTGGCACAAGTCAACACCTGCACCCACAACAAGAATGCACTACAACAGCTTTCTCTGAATGTGTATATTAAATACTATTACTATGACTAGAAACAAGTTTGAAAGTGAATATGTTGGTAATGAAATTTACTGTTTTTTAGCTTTGTCCAGATCACTATGCACATCAGCCGATCCGGAGGCATTTGCACTTTCTTCATTCTGCAATAAAATTAACAAATTAAGCTATAAGAGCAAACAGTACACACTGCATGTATAGAAACACTTTACAAGATTTGTAGAAAATAACCTGCTGCTTCAAAATACCAATTGATCGAATTGTAACTAATTCATCCACCTTTACATTATAATACTAATATACCCATATACAAAATGCTAATTAGAACAAAAAATGGGTAATTCACTTTCTTGTGAAATATATTAAACCATTTCAAACACAACTTAGATGTATACAATTTTTATTAACGAAGCACAGATTAATTACAAGTTAAAATAAAAATCAAATATTTTCAACAAAACAAATAACAAATAAACATTAACATATCTTTATATAATACTAACCGGCCTCGGTGGGGTCGTGGCAGGCCATCGGTCTACAGGCTGGTAGGTACTGGGTTCGGATCCCAGTCGAGGCATGGAATTTTTAATCCAGATACCGACTCCAAACCCTGAGTGAGTGCTCCGAAAGGCTCAATGGGTAGGTGTAAACCACTTGCACCGACCAGTGATCCATAACTGGTTCAACAAAGGCCATGGTTTGTGCTATCCTGCCTGTGGGAAGTGCAAATAAAAGATCCCTTACTGCCTGTCGTAAAAGAGTAGCCTATGTGGCAACAGCGGGTTTCCTCTAAAAAAATAATACGTATGGTCCTTAACCATATGTCTGACGCCATATAACCGTAAATAAAATGTGTTTAGTGCGTCGTTAAATAAAACACTTCTTTCTTTTTTTATATAATACTGGTATAGATTTACAGATATGTATATTTTAATAAAAACCAATCCGTCTGAAATACTTACAATAAGAGAAGAAACAAACTGGTCATACAAATTTATCGGATTCCAACCAGTCATTATATCATATGTGATCACAGCTCCTGGTCAAAACAAAAAAGATTTCTTTATATCGACTGACTGCAAAAGACATCATCAGACTTGGCCATACACCATATTTCATTTTAGTATAATAGGACAAAAATTTAGTAATATTAAATGAAAATATTTGTGCAACATTGATGCCATTAACAAGAATAAAATTAAAATATTCACAGCAGATGATTAAAAATTCAACACAGTACTGTCACGAAAAAAAGGCATTTTGTGAAAACTAATAGCAGAATGATTTTATATAAACATGTAACATTTTTTAGTATATAATTCTGTCTTCTGTGAATTATTGTAGAACATGCCATAGTAAATATTTTCCAAATTTATCTAGCTCAACCATACACGTACATGATAAAACTGAAAGGTGTCCAATGAAGGAAAATAGCATCATCTGATATCACTTGTTTCTTTAAATAATAACCACTTCAAATAAATATTAAATATTTTGGAATTTTAAATAAAAATAAGCAACAAAAACAAATCAAATCAATACAGTTTGTATTACAATTCCACTCATAATTAAGAAACCCAAAACCCAATGCTTGAAACATACCTAATGAATGGGCAACAATGGACACTTTTCCACCATTTGCTTCAAAATATGGATGTCTTGAGCAAAACACAGTATAAAGATGATTTAGTTCATGCTGTAGACTATGGGTTATCTGAAATATACATGTATATACAACAGTTTCATTCATGTTTTAAACTTCCTCTAGAAAACAAATTTCAAAATGTTACAATTTTCTTTCATTCTATATTTGTGTTCAAAGGAAAAAGACTCAAAATATAATTTCTATTAATAGCTCTATATACCATTAAAATAAGGATCTTAATATCATTAAGCCCTTTCATAGTCCATTCCTTGACATGGTGAGGGGGCTTGTATGTCTCAGTGACCCAGAGAACTATGTCAGCAGGAGCTTTGGCTTCTGCTAGGGAAACCCAAGCTGGACTAGCTGGTCAATGGTAGCGGCTAGACTGATATGGACTACGGGTGAGGTAATCTTAACAGAAACCTTGAGTGCTGAAGTCAGAGGTATTGGGCCGCACAGCGTATTCTAATAGACCACAATACCATGCATCAACAGCTATTATGACTACATATCATTAAGTAGATTGAATAGCAAAAATGTAAGGAGTTGGCAGAATACAAAAACAAAAATACATGGGTTTTTTATACTTAATGTCTTCTTTTACAATAAAACAAACACATCTGGAGTATTTTTAAGAATTTCTACTGAATAACATTAACATTGTAATCTATAAAGTTGGAAGTCAATAAATGCCTCAAAAACAACTTAGACAGTAACTTAATGACGGATATACTTATGATATATGACATCTCACATTTTAATGTAATACATACACTGTATGTATACAACAAAACTTTTCAAAACTGGACTTTTAGGAAAGCAGAATCCTTAAAAACCTATTAATAATTGGCTAATGATATCAAACCTGCTACATTTTTCCATTAGTAGCAAAGGATGTTTTGTAATGCACCATCCCAAACAGGATAGCACATACCACAATCTTTGGTGGACTGGCCGGAATGAGAAATTATCCAATGGGCCCACCAATGGGGATAAATCCTAGACCGATCATGCATCATGTGTGACCTTTACCACTAGGGTACATCCTGCCCTACAGCTAAAAAAAAAATGTTTACAACTCTAAAATGGAAAGCCTTATAAAGTAATTGCTAAGAATACAAATGGTGTTTCGTCTGGATACAGACTGCCGCCTACTTACCTCGGACCTGTACAGAGGACTGGTGTAATAGAGAACGTCCATGGCACTGCTGTTGAGGATGCTTCTCACACCCTTCATTTTGTGAGGAGTTATCGAGTCCACAGTGTCTGAAAATATCACATACTTTGTGTCCTAATTTGTCTCGGGTGCATACAAAACATAACTGTCATTAAAATACTGACTACAAATTAGTGTTACGTAATCCACCAAACCAGTATGGTATTTAACAGTTACCAAACACTTGCTAGCTAAAAAGTAAAATATTTATAGAATTTTACTAAATAAATAAATAAGATTTACAAAACACTTGATACCTGAATCCACTAGCATTAAAATCATAAACATTTCCACTTAAAAGAAATAACCCAATTTAAAGTATATAATAGTACAGAAATGGAATATTTGGTTATCCCAGTGCATTTCAAACTTTGGTGCTATATAGTCTAAATAAAACCCACTGCTGCCAAATAGGCTACTCCTATTGAAAAAGCGACAAGGGATTTAACATCCACTTTTCCAAAGACAGGACAGTAAATACCACAGTACAGTCTTTGATGTACCTGTGGAGCACTAACTGATTCAGGAAAAAAACCTCAAGTCCATGGACGTAGTCTGATCCTGTGACCCATGGCACACCATGCGAGCACTTTATGACTAAGTTACATCCATTCATTCATTTCAACTTGCTTATATCCAATTAAGGTTCAAGCATGCTGTCCTCTGCACACACCTCAGCTATCTGGGCTGTCTGTCCAGTCATGAAAACTTGCTCTGGGTGGGAGCCAGTACCAGGCTCGGAATCCAGTACCTACCAGCCCTATGTCTGATGACTGAACCACGACACCACCGAGGACGGTACCTACACCACCGAGGCCGGTACCTACACCACTGAGGCTGGTACCTACACCATCAAGGCCAGTACCTACACCACCGAGGCTGGTATCTATATCAACGAGGCCGGTACCTACACCACCACCGAGGCCGGTAACTAGACCACTGAGGCCGATACCTAGACCACCGAGGCTGGTACCTACACCACCGAGGCTGGTACCTACACCACCGAGGCCGGTACCTACACCAACCTGTATATAATAGTTATTATATACTTGCCTCCATCAAGAGTGAGAGAAGACCTCCATTCCACTGGCAGAAACTCTGCTCTCTTGTTATAGCACTCGTGACTGTGGTATTTATGTTTAATATGCTCCACTCTTTCTCTTAAACTGAAACACATATTTCACAATTATTCATAGAGATACATGTATCAGATCTTATAAAACAATTAGTTTATTACTGTATAAAATTTAATTGGTTGGATATATTTAAAGTTTGTTCGTTAAACAAAATAAACTTTAAATATATCCAACCAATAAATTTTCATACAAGGATAAACTAATTTGATTTGTTTAACGACAAAACTAGAGCACACTGATTTATTACTCATCAGCTATTGGATGTCAAATATTTGGTAATTTTGGCATATTGTCTTAGAGAGGAAACCCGCTACATTTTTTCATTAGTAGCAAGGGATCTTTTATATGCATCATCTCATAGACAGAATAGCACAAACTATGGCCTTTGATATACCAGTCGTGGTGCACTGGTTGGAACGAAAAATATCCCAATGGGCCCACCAATATTTTTTTACCCTCTTATAAGTCAACACCCCAAGTTGTAAAACAATTTTTTGGTGAAAAAAAATTGACTTATAGGTGAAGATATACGGTACATGTAATTAAATAATGTGGTTTCAAAGACTAGATCAATTTGAGAATACATGCATATTCTTTACAGCACTTGACAATAGCATTAGATCAATGAGACAATACATGCATACTCTTTACAGCACTTGACAATAGCACCAGTGTCCATTTTCTGTCCAATCCCGTGTACAACAAACACTAGGTGAGTGATGTCGAGAGGCTTGTCATCCATCTGGGCTTCACAGTAATACCCACGATGCAACGATGTACCAGCTGGAAAGAAATATATCTCTGCAACCAGCAGGGCAATTTTACTAGACATTCATTTGCTTTTGGATTATAATTCCATTTAGCATGTCGCAAAAAGAAAATGAGGGTTTTGGATGTAACAAACATGGTTGGTTTTTAAATTTAAGTAACTTAGTTGTAAATATATTTATATAAAATAGCAAAACTTCTATAGGACCCCACAGAGAATAAAATTGTCTTTGATTGGCTTATTCTATTATGGGTAAACTATTTTATTATTCTTTTGTAATATGTCATTATAATAGTATCTATAATTTCAGAACATTTTGGAGGTCTATTTTGTTAATTACAATGTAACAGGAGAAAACGTGTCATTCTCCATGGAGTAGATACCATTTTCTCTCTGTCGGTACATGTATATATATCACTGCGTGTTTTACTTATACCTTGACCCATGTTTTTACAGACTGAACCCCAAAATAGTTTTCATTTCTAAATCAAAATTTAAAACAATATTTTGCTGGGCAAAATGACTTTGAGCATAAATATTTCTATATTCCCAACGTTCAGTATTTTATTTCAGGGCACAATATTTAACGTGAACTGCCGTTCTGTTCGCGTGTTGGTTATGCAAAAATAAATTTACGCGAAACAACAACTCGGTTAAGTTTATTATACAGTTGAGTATTGTAATTTCGAAACCCTAAGGTTTTACTATTATTCCGACACATGTTTTTGACTGATTTTTAGATACTTGATGCACGGCAAACTAGTAGACAATGTGATATTGTAACAGTTATAGTTTGCGACCAGTCTAAACTAAATGCCAAAAGTTTTAAAGAAATGTGCACGGACCGCTATTCCGTGCTACTTCTATTTTATCTCTAAAGGAATATATATTAGACATAATATTTTACAAATATTGAAAACGGTTTTAACGTAAACAGGATTCAAAAAGTGTCACAAAAGTTGAAAAATACTAACATCGCATAATGAGCTTTAAAAAACAAACATTTGGAACATCACTGTAGTATAGAAGTACCATCGATAAAGTGAAAGTAACTTGGCCAAAAGGAGAAAGAATCTGGAAGTGTATCTATTTTGTTTCAGTACTGGGGCTGATATATAGTAATTTTACAATAGTGTTTAACTTTAGCAAGCATTAAAGAAACTATTTTAGAAACTGTTTTTTTTGTTGTACAAATTGTGTTTTGCTAAAAATTATGTATTGAAAACATATTTTCAATGTAACTTTGAGGTAACCGATCAGGTAACCCACAGGTTACGCAAATATGATTCACGTAACCAAATAATTGGTTACCTAGGTAAAAACCATGTGAACCGACTTCCGGTTAGCTCAGATTTCGAAATATTGTTCCCTATTATTTCCTCATGTATTACTGGCAATAGTACACTAGGGACCAAAGAACTACAAGGGAAATAACTCTTGTACCAGGCAATACTCGATCATGACATTTACTTGATCAAACGGTCAACTGATTAAAGTTGCCAATGCTTGATTAATTCTTCAATTTATTATTAAAAGCTTACATTTCTGCCATCCAAATGACTTGGAAACATGTCGCATGATTTTGGATGATGCAGACTCACTAAAGAGGAAGACTTCACTCGGAGAGTTCCAGTCAACATGGAAATTCTGAAACTTTATATTGTGGATAACTGAAAGAGAACAATGGTAAATCAGAGATATAAATGGTTCTGTCTATATGCTTGCTTAATGTCATCTCATCAGATGGCTATTAGGTATTAAACGTTATGTTACTGATTGGAACAGGCCAGTGCATGTACTTTGTAATATTAACATCTAGGGCATAAAATTTGATTTTTTTTCAGACAAACGATATGTTGTTCGTGTGATTTTAGTGTTTGCACAAACAATTTTCTCGTTCAGATACAAATGAAAAGGTTAACTGGCAACGGTAATCAAATGAGAATCAAAGATGGGCGATTTTTGTAGCTTTTCTCCAAATTCTAACTTGAAAGCTGCCATTTACATTTCAGCACACTACCCCATCGGTTCTGTTACAGGGCAGTATTTGTTGGCGCCAAACAACAGTCTGAACAAAACTGGGATTTCCCGGAAGGAACGGAAAGACCCGAAGTTCTGTGAATCCTCGATTGATCCAATCGATGCTGCAACTCAGTGTTTCATCATGTTATAATTTCCACTTGGTCCCTTATTAAACGTACTAGTTTCTTCGCTGGGCCGACTTTGTAATTGACCGCTATGTCGAGTTCAAATGGATACATTGTTTTTTTCTCTCACACCTGCAATGCTAGGCCCGTCAGTTTACATTTTCTGACGAGCGATTATAGTTTTTGCACGAATGATCCGCCGTTCGTGTCGATATTGGTTTTGCATAACCGACAGACGAACGACAAAATCGTTCATGCCAAATTGTATGCCCTGACATCCATAATGTGATCAAGTACAAGGGGTGAGAATGCAACTCAATAGTAAAGCACTTGCTGGGGTGTAAAGAGCAGTAGGATTTGGGGTTTTCCCTTTCCATCCAATACTCCATTACTGGTACATCAAAGGTTATGGCATGTACTGTCTTGCAAGCCTGCCCCCGCCCCCCCTCCCCACAAATACACACACTCGAAGACGAAAATGTACAGGGTTTTTTGGTCCTGCTCCATATAAATAAAGGTAAAACATATGGTTTGTGCCTTTCATCCCCACTCCCACTTTAGATATCGTCCAGGGACTACAGGCCTGTCTTGCCTCTAGGAAAGTGCAGATAAGAGATTCCTTAGTTACTGCTTTTTCGGTAGTAGACTCTGTGACAATAGTGGGTTTCCTCTCTTTCTATATGTATATCAAGCAAATGTTGAAAGAATCATTTATGTTAAACACCAGACAGCCACAACTGTTTTAATGTGCTGGGGTGTATCTAGCTCAGTCAGTAGGAACTCAACTGTGGAGCTTGGGTCGAATTCTCTTGGTGTATCTAGTACAGTAGGGAACTCAACTGTGGAACTTGGGTCGAATTCTCTTGGTGTATCTAGTACAGTAGGGAACTCAACTGTGGAGCTTGGGTCGAATTCTCTTGGCGTATCTAGTACAGTAGGGAACTCAACTGTGGAACTTGGGTCGAATTCTCTTGGCGTATCTAGTACAGTAGGGAACTCAACTGTGGAGATTGGGTCGAATTCTCTTGGTGCATCTAGTACAGTAGAGAACTCAACTGTCGAGCTTGGGTCGAATTCTCTTGGTGTATCTAGTACAGTAGGGAACTCAACTGTGGAGCTTGGGTCTATTTCTCTTGGTGTATCTAGTACAGTAGAGAACTCAACTGTGGAGCTTGGGTCGAATTCTCTTGGTGTATCTAGTACAGTAGGGAACTCAACTGTGGAGCTTGGGTCAAATTCTCTTGGTGTATCTAGTACAGCAGGGAACTCAACTGTGGAGCTTGGGTCGAATTCTCTTAGTGGATCTATTCTCCGATTGGGCTCTTCCCATCCAAACCAAAGCCCCATATTTGGTATGTAATGACATGCATATATACTGAACAAAAAAAGAAACTTCCGATTTGTACATATAGTATTTGTTGTGTTAAAGAATTCATTGTGTAATGAAATTATATAGGTAGTATTAGCCGTCAGCTGTATTATCAGGATTCATGAATTTTATCGATTATTTTTGCACTGTTAATCGTCAACAAGGTGAAATTCAGTTTGCACGTGCATGCGTGGTTCGACATGTCCCGTGTAGTATTCGGTCAATTTGTTTTACTTGTTTTACTGACATTGTTGTTAAGTGAACGAAAACGCTTCAAAATTTGTAAAAAAAATTAACGTTTTTTACATTGTAGCATTTTTAATATGCCAAGAATACCCAATAATTTACGCGAACAGGCGATTGGCATGCTTGATGCTGGCATGTCGACAGAAGACTTTGCAAGGCATGTTGGGAGTTCTAGTCAAGCTATACGAAATCTTGGCGTAAGATTTCGAACGACAGGAAGCACCAACAACTTGCCACGTTGTGGACGTCCGCGTGTTACAACGCGTGGTCAAGACCGCTATATCATAAACACGCATTTGCGCAATCGATTCCAAACTGCCACTGCTACTGCTGCTAACACACCTGGGCTTCGTAATAACCGAATCAGTGGGCAAAATGTTCGTAATCGTCTGCGGGAGAACGGTTTACATGCACGACGTCCTTACGTCGGATGCATTTTAACGCAACGTCATCGTCTAAATCGTCTTAATTGGGCACGTGTACACATTCGTTGGATACGGCGACGCTGGAATACCGTTCTTTTTTCGGATGAATCCAGATTTTCTTTACAACGTAGTGATGGCAGGATGCGCGTTTACCGTAGGAGAAATGAACGCTATGCTGACTGTTGTGTTCTTGAACGAGATCGTTTCGGGGGTGGGGGTTGTGTCATGGTCTGGGCAGCCATTGCCCATGGTTATCGTTCACCACTAGTCGTCATTGATGACAATTTAAATGCTCAACATTACCGCGATGACATTCTCGCTCATCACGTCATTCCTCTGTTCCATAACAACGCCAACATTTCGATTTTTCAGCATGATAATGCCACCTCTCATACAGTTAGAGACACTGTAAAAATTTTTAGGACAAATAACATTGATTTCATTGATGATTTGCCCGCTAAAAGTCCTGATCTCAACCCCATCGAGCATGTCTGGGATAGTCTGGACAGACGATTGAGGCGTCGTCCCAACCCACCCGCTAACGTCAACGAACTTCGTCAAGCATTCATTCAGGAATGGAACAATATTCCACAGGCAGAAATCAACACTTTAGTCAATTCTATGCGCCTGCGATGCACTGCAGTGGTCAATTCAAGAGGTGGTCATACCCGTTATTAAGTGGGGTTTTTTTTTTTTTAACCCCTACCACACTTGGTCAAAATTTCTCCCAGTTTCTGTTAACCTATGGCCATGATTTTTGCACCAAATGATGCATCATGGAACACTCTTTAAATGCATATATAACAATTATTCCCCCGGTTTGTTTTCATCAAGTTATCTTCAAGCAAAGTTAGCGGAAGTTTCTTATTTTGTTCAGTATATATAAACATCCTTTGATGCTAATGGGAAAATGGGAAAACTATTATTTATTGTGTATGTGATATAATCTTCTTAACACTAATTAAATTAACATTACTTGGGCAGTATTTTTAACAGGTACATATACATGTATAATATGTAGCTAATGATGCATACAGTACATACTTGGCTTTGGTCCTTTTGAAGGACTGGTGGTAAAAGACTCAACATGTAGTTTTTGTCCAAAAAACGTAGCCATGTGTTCTGTTTCAATCTGAGAAGCATAACCATCCTCAACAGGCTGCCAGCTGCCGTCATAAAACCAAACGCCACGCATAATCATTGAAACATCACCTGAAACTGGAACGGCAAAGCAATAATGGCTTGTATATTAAATACTGAATAGTGAAGATAAATCAGTGAAGGGTAGTTTTATTTATCAGATATCAGCACATGCTTAATGCAGGGATGTGACTTTTCAGCTTTTAAATTTATCTGATTTCAGATTTTTTGTGTAAAAACATTTTCACAAAGTTTACTATAGACTGGATTTGATCTGTATGAAATGCTAAACAATTTTTTTTACCTTTATATAGGTATGGTACAGACATTTCAGCTTTTTAAAATCAGTTCAGCTTTTATTTTTAAATGCCTGTCACATCCGTTATGTCAGTCATCCTCTGCTGAGGATTTACTGGCCAAATTATTCAGGTTTAGTCCTAAAGGATCTTATCATTTTGGGTTGTTAGTTTTTAAAATATTCATAGTCATTTTAACAAATATTTTTATTTTAAAAATACAATTTGCCAGTCACTTAAATTTTCAAAAAGGAACAATGGATTCAGGTGGAGAATCTGAATGTACACTCAGAAGTGTGGATTCATGAAAAATAATTAACTCGTCAGGGTTCCAAACAGACCTGACCTTGCCCTGGGTTATATTTATGCAACTGACTGTAATAGTACGTATCCATGGGTATTTGAAATAGGAGAATACTCTCACAATTCTCCTTTTTTCCGTGTCTCAATTATTTTTCAGAAATGTTGAGTTACTTGAACAATCCCCCATGTAATTCAGGGCTAGCTCCAGGTGATTAGAAAATTATGCCAAATTACATAATATATGTATCTGACAAATACTAAGTTTACATGTATACAGTACTCGGTTATTTTCCAACAAAACACAAATGATTACACAGGACTCAAACTTAAGAATGTGTCTCTTACAGCAATTTTTAAAAGAATTGCCATGGGTGAAACAGCTCACTTAATGCCAATTTTCCAATAGCAATTTTTTTTAAAGTGACATTTGCAGCTAATATATGACTGAAAGCTTATTGTAATGTATGTAGACAAATAAAAATAAAATTTGCCAATTGTCCTTAAAATTCACAATTGGTAAATCTGGCGAGTGGCAGAGCTAGCCCTGGTAATTATCATGGGTGAACCAGTTTTAGTGAGCATAAGCATTTGGTTCTCAAGCATATCAATATTTATCAACAGACAGTTGTTATCCAAAGTGGTACCTTTTTATTAGTATTTCTATGCTTCAAATGAGAACTAAACTGGGCTATAGCAAAGTTTACCACACATGCATCAAAAACTGTAGCATGCATCAGCAGTAAATCTTCATAACTACGTAAACTGTTTCGGTGAGTGAAACATTTAGTGTTATAGCTTACAGCAAAATCATTCCAACATAGAACTTTTCAGTGTTTTATCAAAATATGTATGTTGTTCAACAAAACATGTAATTATTTTAAATATTTTAAGGCAAATTACAAAATGGTGTCCTCAAGAACCAATGTTAACAGACAACACTTTAGGAAAACGAATATAACAATTCTGATGTCTTGCAATCATATTATAAGTTGAGCAAATGAATGGTTATAATGGTAAAATTGTTTGGATAAAAAATAGAAGCTGCATTCAGTTTTAATAAATTTATAAACAAATATGCAAAACGATATTTACGTTAAAACATATCAGGACCATATATTTTTGGCAAGTATCTGTAAAGAGTCTTTTCAGCAGACGCCATGACAATCATGTGACTTCTAGATAGCAGTACAGTTGAGAACAGACAAAAATAGTTTTTAAAATTAAGTTTTCTTTTAAATTACAGTCGTTGAAAATCATAGGAAAAAGTTATTAAGAAATGTGCCGTGTTTATCAGTGGGTTAAGTTCAATCTTCCTTTCTCTGCTCATTTTAATCTTATTTTTATGAATATTTCTGTGAATGTCACAGCATTTGTTTACTTTCCCTATGCAAAAGTTAACGATGTCAGAAATCTTCAAATATGCGTACTGCTGCGCACATACAACGCAACCACCAAAACAGGTCCTTCACCAAAACAGGTAAACAGACGACGGTCACCCGAAATATGCCAAAAACCAGGCTTTTGGCATATTTACAATCAAAAAACCTTTTCGCAATTCAAAAACCTAACTAAAACAATAATTCTGCCAAAATCGTATCCAATAATATATTTTTTATATACTTTATTGACAGTTTTATCAATATTAAATGATTTACAATTTACATGAACACACATATTGTTGTCAGTCCTAAACATATATGCATACGTCCGTTTCCGCCTTGTTTGTAAAATGCGGAACAGGAAAGATTTTAGGATCCGACTATTTACCCCCAAGATACCCAAAAAATACACCAAGACACCACACTTTTTTGTACTGATATGCTGCTTATATCACAATTATTACACGTATATAATCATTGTCATCATTACTATTACTATGTGTCTGATCTTACCATTTTATATTCTAATTATGTATGTTACGAAATAATTAACAGGTGTGTTTCGAACAATAGGTATTGCTCTAGTGACGTTTATTCATTGGGAAAAAGTTTTTTGAGTGTAAATATACCAAAAACCTGCTTTACAATATTTACAATAAAAAACCCATTTCCCAATCAAAAAACCTCAAAAATGCAGGGCAGAACAGATTTTAGAGTTTATGAAGCTCCAATCATAATTAACAGGTGTGTTTCGAACAATAGGTATTGTTTCAGTGACGTTTTTTCATTAGGAAAAAGTTTTTTCAGTGTAAATATACCAAAAACCCACTTTACAATATTTACGATAAAAAACCCATTTCCCAATCAAAAAACCTCAAAAATGCGGGACAGAACAGATTTTAGAGTTTATGAAGCTCCAATCACAATTAACAGGTGTGTTTCGAACAATACGTATTGCTTTAGTGACGTTTATTCATTGGGAAAAAACAATATGAGTGTAAATATACCAAAAACATTTATACTTAAATACATTCATTTATATACTGGGTCCAATTATTTATGAGTAAAAAAATTTTATATGTTAACTGACAAGAATTATTGGACGATTTGTATACAGACATACAGTTATGTACAATGTTAATTGTTATTTGGGTTTTATTAATAAATGTAGGCATATATTACGAAATTTCCTAAAGAAGCCCTTCCCCTGCAAGTGCTGAACTTCACCGCGGTGCAGGGGTGTAACAGCTTTTTTATTTGTTGAATACTATTATATTCAAGAGAAAAAAAAGATGGCCAATACAGCACCTTTTTTTCCATTATTATTGTTAACTTAGATGTGAAATAATAACTAGCCAATCATTTATTTCACACATCACAAGTTTTGCCTTTGTAATTACAAATGTAATTATTTCTTCAAATGGCCAAATGAACTTTGTAATAGGCCAATGGTCATTCCAAAGGTATTCATTTGTATAAAGGTTTATATTTATATTCTGTTAACGTTTACTAATAAAACTAATATAAACAGCATATCAATACACCCAGGGAGTACACCAATACAAAAAAGTGTGGTGTCTTGGTGTATTTTTGGGTATCTTGGGGGTAAATAGTGGGACCCTAAAATCTGTCCTGTTCCGCATTTTACAAACAAGGCAGAAACAGATGTATGCATATGTTTAGGACTGACAACAATATTTGTGCTTCATATAAATTGTAAATCATATAATATTGATAAACTGTCAATAAAGTATACATAAAAAACTTATTGGATACGATTTTAGCAGAATTATTGTTTTTGTGAGGGTTTTTTATTATAAATATGCCAAAAACCGGGTTTTTGGCATATTTCGGGTGACCCAACAGACGACACTTTCATACTTTGTAAAATATACCAATCATGTACCTGTCTAGTTCATCAAGATAAACCTCGCGTGCAAAGCACAACGGCGAGGTTTATCCTGTCTATCCATTCCGCCATTCGCAGTTTCTGGACAACGGTTCCGAGGAATTTAGCTCAGAACGAAATTGCGGTCAAAATAACGATTGCCATCACATTTCCCCACCCTAATCGTATATTGTGATCCATTTCGAGCTCACTGAGACCAAGAAATACTTACTTTGAAACGATCTTCACTTTGAATTAAAGGAAAAAGTCTGACTTTACTGAGCGGATTCTAGCAGCCACTTTCTAGCAGCCAATTACTCTGGCAGACAATATCAGCTGACACGCATGGTGACGTTCTAAACACCGGAATCATGCGCCTTTCAATTGTTACTTGTATTTCCCCCACTTTTAAACACACTGATATGCTAGTATTCACTATAACTTAAGAAGTTCAGAGTTTAAAAGAGTATCTTTATATAAAAAACCCACACAAAATCGAAATAACAACCAAGACTAATTTTTATGTCTTAAAGGTCTTCAAAAGGCGTATGATTCCGGTGTTCAGAACATCGCTATGCGTGTCAGCTGACAATGCTAGCGTAATTGGCTACTAGAAAGTGGCTGCTAGAATCCGCTTGGTAAAGTCGGACTTTTTTCCTTTAATTCAAAGTGAAAATCGTTTCAAAGTAAGTATTTCTTGGTCTCAGTGAGCTCGAAATGGATCACAATATACGATTAGGGTGGGGAAATGTGATGGTAATCGTTATTTTGACCGCAATTTCGTTCCGAGCAAAATTCCTCGGAACAGTTGTCCAGAAACTGCGAATGGCGGAATGGATAGACAGGATAAACCTCGCCGTTGTGCTTTGCACGCGAGGTTTATCTTGATGAACTAGTACCTGTCCAGTATATAGGCGAGCAGGTCTTAGCTGGAACATCAACATCATACAGTCCACCACGTACCAAAATCTTCTCATCAACATCAATACCAGCCTGATCTTCAAGTGTTGCGGCTCTGTATCGACATTCTATTCTCAGAGAATCGTAACCAATGAACGGCTTCCACAGTTTGTCACCTTCCCGTTTGTAAAACCATCGGACATCTTCAGGTCTTAAATTATCAACAAATTCTTTTTTAGGATAAAGATACTTTTTGTGATCAGGCGAAGGAGGATGAGATGATTCAAATTCCTCTTCGTCCGAATTATTTAATATTGAATCAAGTGATGTAGTTGACGAACTTTGTTCAATTTGTTGCATTTCTATTTTTCCGTCTGCAGGAGAAGGGGAAAACTCCATTATGCATACCTATTTAATAAAGATAACTTATCAAAACGACCTACGTGTCTGCAATGGGTTGACAAATAAAATAAATACATCTACAAAACACTCTGATTGGCTAAACAAAAGTAAACTTTCCTTATTAACACATGACTAGAACCAAAAAGGAAGGAAGCAGCAGGTGACACACATAAGTGGAGCTAGTCTTTTTTAACTATTGTCAATAAAACAATAATAATAAATAACAAATTAAATACCTAACGTCTAAACGCATATGAAACATATTAAGGTATTATAATGTAACTTTTTTTGCAAAAAATTGCATATTTTCTATGCTGTATTGTTTATTTTATTACTAAAGAGCGGTTATTTTACGGTAGGCTACTTCTGTCACGTACGCTTTTTATTTCAAACCCAAACTAACTTGGCCCAGTACGAACCAGCCCAAGCTGAAGCCGTCATTAATTAATAATAATAAAAAACCCCGAACTAAGCTGATGTCGTCAGTGGAAATGATTTAATTAACAAATAATAATAATAAATAAGTAAATGAATAAATGAATGAATGAATGAATGGATGGATGGATGGATGGATGGACGGACGGACGGACGGACGGACGGACGGACGGACGACTGAATAAATAAATAAAATAATATTGATAATAATAAATAAATAGTAATTTCTTTTTAAAAGAAGTTAATTTTGCTAATCTCGCTTGAGGCTTTCTAACTTAGTAACACCAACACCAACAACACCATCAATAAAAACAACAATAACAATAACAGGCTTAATAACTAATGACTAACTAAGTCCACCCCCCTCCTCTCTCTCTCTCTCTCTCTCTCTCTCTCTCTCTCTCTCTCTCTCTCTCTCTCTCTCTCTCTCTCTCTCTCTCTCTCTCTCTCTCTCTCTCTCTCTCTCTCTCTCTCTCTCTCTCAGGTACTTTTATTATGTTTGAAACCCAATGGTCGGTTGTTGTTTTGTTGTTTGTTGTGTTTTATTTTGTATACTGTACAAATACTACATATGCGTAAACATGTATAACAGTTTCTGACTATATTATGGGCCTATGGCCTTTATACTGAATAAAAATTGTCTTGTTTTGTTGTTGCTGGTTTTTGTGCTGGGGTGTCGTTAAACATTAATTCATTCTTTGCTGCATGATTTCTTTGAAAACTGGACTGATGTGTCGAGGAGCCTCGTCATGCACACATTTAGATATTAAAATTGCTTTTATGATATTTTATTGTAATAAAGTTAAATACTTCGTATTAATGAGTATCTTAGAAAGTCATATTAGCAAAGAAATAATTCAACTTAGCGTGGCGTTGAATTATTACCCGTCTTTCAATTTAGTGAAACATATGTGTTTCTGCAGCAAACAGTTGCATTGTATGTCAAAATAATGCTTATTCATCAATATATTTGGGTATCATTTGTTTAATTCAAACATGGTCCAAAATTAATGTGTTGTCAATCCGTTTTTCGTGGGAATACGAATCCCGTTTGCTAACCTATAGCAAAGTCACTATATGAACTTAACAAATGACAATGTAATTATTTGACTCGTACTTTAAGACAGTTATATATGTATTATATCAGTAGTTTTATATCCTGAAACCGGCACATGTATGTATGTTAATTCCATATAATGGAATACCTCGAACACATAGAGAATAATACATGAGTGGCCGTTAGATACCATTTATCTCACAAAGAGTTGTTTTTGAAATGTATCTAACAAGCGAAAGCGAGTTTGATACGTTTTTAAACAACGAGTTGTGAGATAAATGGTATCTAACGGCCACTCATGTATTATTCTATTTTTTACATATCCTCAAAAACCAGGTTTTAAGCAAATTTTAACAATTTGTTTTCGATTAATTTATTTACAGCCGTTGCACTTGTAGCTAACTTACGCGTCACAGACACATGATTGTCAAGTTAACTATACGTCACAGTGTAATCTGTTTCCACCGTGTTGTTTTTCATTTTTCATTGAATGCATGGTGACTCATCGCTATGTCTTGAAATTGTTAACACACGTACGCATGGTGTTCTCGCCAACGGGTGTGTAAGAAAAGCATTTATTTTCACTCCAAAATTAAGAACATTTCCGTCTCAGTCTTTTGCTATATAACCGCATCTGGCTGTAGTACCGTTCCGAACAGGTGGTTCATTAACCGATTCACTCCGGCTGTCCCTTGCGCTATACACATATGTCCCACAAAGTCAACGCACAATATTACAAAACAACATGGGCAAAATACAGCCAGAAGGCTTACCATTAAACATACATATTGTTTTAATTCTTTCCCAGTTCCTAAAAGTGAATATGTGAACTTCAACATGTGTCACAATTAGGAACTATAGTGGGAGTGAACTGTGTAGTGAGAGCTAAAATATGATTTTGTTCTGTGGTGTCTGGTACGCAATATTGATTCATACATACATTTGTAGGGACGAAACGACTCGGGTGACCTGAGAATAGGGGCAGGATATCTAGGTAAAATTGATCATTGAGAAATTAGAGTTGCGGCCCTTTGTGTATGCCCTTCCGATGCTAAATGTTGCATCAAAATGATCAATGCAATGTTGAATTCTTATGATTGATTATGTTGTAATTTAAATTGTACAATATATTTCGAAGCCGGTAAGATTTTATTAAATGTCTTGAATTTAAAGTTCGAACAACCAAGTTAACATCAACAATAAAAGACTCTTCTGTCTAATTTTTACCATTAGATTTCTCTCACATTTTGTACGTAATAATAGTAAAATAAATCGTGGGAAAAAAACACAACAAAAAACAATGTCCCAGGTTCCACATACTAGATTGTAACCATGTCACCTACATAGACTAAGACTTTTCTGAGATCTCCTATTAACAGGAAATGGTTTCTGCATGCACATAGATCGATTTGATGAAATAATTGTTACCTTGTTCACTGTGACTTTATTGTCAAAATGAACCAACAAATGTTAAAACTTAATATAATAATATCCATGCCATATTCTGTTGTGAAGAGATTAAATGCATGTCGTAGTCTAATGTTGACATTCTTCAGCTACTCTCGTAAACCGGACTATTGGTTTTCAAGGGTGATGTATGTCACGTGACATCATCAAAACTTTGACAATGACAGCAGTGAAACTTGTTTATTTAGATTTATTTAATATTACACGCCATTTGATATAGTGCATACAGTACAAAATGGCAGTCATGTATACATTTCCCTATGTGTTTATATAAATATATTTTGAATGTCTACTTGTCTTTTTCTCATTTGTGCACTTTGTTTTGGGGTTCAATCGTATGCAGATTCCTTAAAAACAATTAAAAAGTAAATAGACCTATTTATGGGGTAGCCTGGTTCATGGTTGTTCACAATACACCAATTGGTAGCACTAAAGTCTGTTAACCTAAGCATTTGTGTTATATTTTAAAGGTAAAATCTATGTTTAAAAAATGTTTGTTTTAACATCACAATACAATGGAACAATAAAAGTGTTACTGCTTAAAGTTAAAAATTAAAAAAAAAATTCAAACTCAAGTAATGAGTGCTATATAAGAGCCCCCCCCCCCCCCCCCATATTTACTGCCCTGTATAACAGCATATAAGTCTGCACAACAAACATTAAAACAACCACTTCTGTTACTACTGTTATTGTGAAATAAAACCGTTGATTTCATTAATTGCTTTTATGTAGTATTGTAGAATAAATGCAATAACTGGTTACTCAGCTTACTGTTTTAAGATATTGTTTTTATTCTGCTTAGGTCAAATGACAAATGCTGCTCGGCAGAGCCTCGCATTATTCACCATTCTGTTAAATTATATTGAATAAAGCATAATTGTCTAATTTATTTTGTAGGACGCTGAGATACTGATCTTCTGTGTTTACAACTAAACAAGACAGACCATGTGGCCCGTTGTATTTGGGTTTGTTAGGACATATGCTGTGTATATCACATTTCCCGTGGCGGTGGTGGTAGGTGTGGTTGGTTACAATCTGGAGGGCTATATACGAAAGGGCAAACAGCCAAAGTACAAGGTGAAAAGTATTCATGAAGAAAGAGATGAACGGGAATGGCAAGATATGCAGAAAAAAGACTTTACCGATGTGGATACCTTGAAATCCAAAGTGGATATACCAAAGACAATATTGAGTCGAAATGATCATCTGCACTAATCAAGACTTAACGTAAATGGTTGTTTTATGGGTGTCTTTTTTTCTTCTTTTTATAATACATATATAATTGTCTTAAAGTATGAGTGAAATAATTATATTGTAATTTGTTAAGTTCATATAATGACTTTACTAGGTTTGAAAAGGGGATTCATATTCCAGCGGAACACTGATTGACATCACATTAATTTTAAACCATGTTTTTTTTCCTTAACAAAAAAAATAATTCGAAAATTTATCATAAATGTACAGGTATATATGTACATGTACTGTAGCATTCTTTAAGCAGTATGGGTATCATTCAGGTTGTTAATTATCATTGAAAATAGCAGACTGTTACTGTTTTTGATAAAAGTAGGTGGCTATATACATGTATTTATCAAGTGATTGGAGAGGTGTTTATAAAGTTCTGTTAGCATGAAAAGTAGGTGGTATATCTTAGTGGCAGGAATGGTAAAAAAAAGTCACCACCTGCACCTACTGATGTTATTGTGAACACACTTTGATTATTATGATTATTCTTCTTGTAACATTATTTTGAATTAGAAAACAACTAAATCAGTGTGTGCTTATATTGTGTGAATTTTAGAAGAAGAATATATGCATTGTGTACATTTAAGTTTTGTATCAAATTTCTAAAGATGCGTAAGAAAATGGTAGATATTAGCTTCGAAAGGAATTCATGTTTGAAAAATGCACTGTACTCATGTTTAAATATCTACGTTGTTAATGCAGAAAAGAGCTAGATTTTGGAATAAACTTTACTATTTTGGGGGAGCTTTTACTTTTTGAATGCCTGGAAGTTGATGCAGGTTTACTATTGCAACTTTTTTTTTACATGGCTCGTAAAGTTGGTGGTTAAAGTTGTTGTCCACGAAGCGATCATAGCCCAAGTATCAGCTTAAGTACATAACTACCGTATGCTCTTAAGATGATGTTAGCGCCAAGATTCCTTCACTGAATAGGGCCCAGGGCCCCGTTCCACAAAACGATCTTGGCGCTAAGATCACCTTAAGTGCATATGTTAGCTGTGCAGTTACAGTGATCGTAGGGCCAAGATCGCTTCGTGAAACGGGGCCCTGGACATGAACCGTCATTATGAACACTGACACAACGTTCGGGTTAACTGACGTCAGCCACCCTCGGTGATTCTTTCTCTACAGAAGGGAGTTGTTCTTATTGGGCATTAAGTTTCTGATTAAATTATAATTTCATGGATTACTCGTTAATTTGTTTCCTGCGAACATTTCTCTTTTGTTAATTTGAACAGAGGTCCCCTGATCCTTAGATAAAATTTTTGTGTTCGAGGTATTCCATTATATGGAATTAACATACACGTCCCGGTTTCAGGATATAAAGCTACTGATATAATACATATATAATTGTCTTAAAGTGTGAGTGAAATAATTAATATTGTAATTTGTTAACTTCATATAATGACTTTACTAGGTTAGAAAACGGGATTCGTATTCCCACGGAACACTGATTGACATCACATTAATTTTGGACCACGTTTGAATTAAACAAATGATACCCAGATATATTGATGAATAATCAATCTTTTGACATACAACACAACTGTTTGAAGCAGAAACACATGTTTCACTAAATTGAAATACTAGCAATAATTAAACGCCACGCTAAGTTTAAATATTTATTGGCTAATATGACTTGCTAAGATACTCATTAATAAGGACTTTTATACATTTATGTTTTTCTTCTTTCTTTCTGTTGTTGGTTGTTTCTCTCTCTCTCTCTCTCTCTCTCTCCACATCCCCCCTCCCTCACTTCCTCCTTGTCTCTATCTGGTATAAAACAGATTGAAATGGTCATCACAATTAGCTCTAAAACAGTTGGCGGGAACATTGCCATTTCGCAACCATCCTCCATGAACCAGGCGGGACATAGTTCAGTGGTACAGCGCTCGATCTAGAATCGATTCTCGTCGGTGGGCCCATTGGGCTATTTCTTGTTCCAGTCTGTGCTCCACAACTGGTGTAACAAAGGCTGTGGTATGTACTATCCGGTCTGTGGGATGGTGCATATAAAAGATCTCTTGTTTTGGAATGCTGCTGTTTACATTATTACACCACAGTACAGACCATTAAAAGACAAACCACTGCACAACAGTATACTAATTCGTAGAGCTCAGTGTAATCATGCAATGTTCATGCTTTACAGTTTAGTTTCATGGACAAATGTTACTACGCCGTTTACTGCATTACAATTTAATGGAAAACGTTTTGTTTGAACGACACCACTAAAGCACATTGATTTATTAAACATTGGCTGTTGCATGTCAAACGTTTGATAATTGTGACAGTTTTAGTGAGGAACCCCGCTGCATTTTTTTCTATTAGTAGAAGGGATCATTTATATGCACCATCTCACAAGAAGGATAGCACATATCGCCTTTGATATACCAGTATTGGTGCACTGATTTTAATTAGAAATATACTTATGAACCCACCGACGGGGATCGATCCTAGACCTACCGTGCATAATGCAAACTCTTCACCACTGGGATACGTCCCTTCCCAAGTTGTTTAGGATGAATCAAGTCTGCAGCAATTTGCATGCATTTACACATGTAGCATACAATAATTATATACTTCTTGGTGTCTGGTGTGGATAAAACAACTCAAGGCATGTGTATTTTTTCCCACAGTTTATTGAACAATATCAACAGCAACAACATCTCTTTATAATACACAATGAGATCGTCATGATAGATTCGGGTATGGTACGATAGCAGATACTGTATTGCCACGAGCACACCGCACAAACACTCCACATAATGAAGTTACAAACACATAAAAACGGGGTAAAGGTGACTAGAATGAACTCGTTCCTTTGTTTAGAAGTTGCATTTCTGCATTCTAACGTATGTGACAACTATGAAACATCAACACAGACAAATAAAAGCGTGAAATTGATTTTAGAAAGCGTACTACGAAAAAGGAGGTCACTGTTGTGAACAGATTTTGAATATTTATTATCAACAATGCGCTTTTTTTTAATATATCTGGATTAAATCATGTTTACTTGTGACCCATTTGTTTAGTATAATAAACCATGCATAAAATATTTTATAAAAGATGGGAAGTTTATTGCTATGGAAGCACCTATTTAAAAAAAGAAATTTACGTAAATGTTTCAAAATGGTGTATTGAAGAAAGAATGTTCATGATCAACCAGAACTCATGCTTTTTAAAATATATTATTTATAGAATGGAAAGGCTACAAATACGATATTCGAGTTTTTAGTATTTATTTTCTGTGAACACCCAACTAGGTATTATCTACGTATTATCAATATCAGTAACGCACCACCGTTATTTTTATTTATTTATTTATTGTAAAGCTGTTGGAGTATTAAAAATTACAGAAATGGACAGAATCTAAAAACGTAAAACTATTACATTATTGTAATTAAACGGGGTTTTTTTTAATAATGTATTTTATAAGCATGAGTTCTGATGTATTCTTGTCGATATCATTTACTAAAAGGTGCGATTTATTTTAAAATGCTACTTATTTTTATAAATACTTGTTATCTTGAAGTAAGACATGACGAGTAACAGTAGATAGTTATATATCGACGAACAACAACGCGGGACAACAAGACGGGGAGGGTTTGATATTGCTCAGAAGTGCCTACACCTCTAACGGAGAGAAACGCTATGTATTCACAATTTGTTATACTCCTATCACGGGAGACCGGGCAAAATAGAAGTTTTAAACACAATCTGCAACAAAATTTCGTGATTTTATTCTCATGATTTTTAATAAAGGACATACAAATAAATATATCAGGGAAAGGGTGTGAGCCGGGGTGGTGCTCTTTAATACAACGCGGTGTATATTGTCTCGTCTCTGTAGTTCGACAGTGGTCGAACGCAAATATAGTAACATAATAATGTTATAGCCTAGATATACATGTACATAATTGGATAACAGAATAGTCATGCCATGATGGTGCATCCTCGTTAGATTTTAGACTACGTTAAACGATAACTATCCCCTACAAGGGTTTTGATATATCTAGAGCTGTAAAATTGCAATAACATGTATAATGAAAAGCAGTGTATAGCCGTCTGTGGCCAACACTGGTGATAAATATTTATTGACAAAATAATAGATCGTGATATCACAACAACATACAAAACACGTTTTGTACAATTTTAATTAAGTAGCAAGTCCACAGGATTATTTTGGTTTCAGCATCAATTCTATATTGACGTGTACACCAGAACACAGAAAAAACAATCTGCTACCGATTTTAAGTCAGGAACGATAACTGTTTCCTGTTCACATTTGTTTTAGAAATTTATCTTAGTTCGTTTTACAATTTTAGAAATAATATGCATATAGGCTACATGTAATCTTTTGTGAAGCAAGTATTTACTACATTACGGATATCTAAATGTATTTCTCAGTAAATGGCCCTTAAGTTTCATTGATACATCGAGAATAGGTAGGTATAAAGTTTCTTATCCAATATTATGCTACCTACATTTATGACTTAGTATGGCCAAACTGTGGAACATTGACATGAACATAAGAGGGCAATCTTTGAACACAATTTATCCCAACATTAAAATTAATTCCTACGACAAAATGTTACTTTTGATGCACCATAAGTAATCAACTCGACCAACCAGCGCATTGTTTATGAGATTAAAAGCTCAAACTTAAGAATCTAAACTCAATTACATGCGTTGTGGTTGGTGTTACTTGGCGACTAAAATTATATCTGTGTAACTTGCTTCAGAATGTTAACATTGTATCAACACTGTAGGCATACACTCCAGCGTCTGTGAAGGAAGTGATGCCAAGACTGACCTTGGTACAGTATACCAATAACCGTGGCTAAAAACAGATATAATTATTATAGGTCTCGACTTATGATCGCTAAATTTTATTGCCAAATATTGTGGTAAACTGATTGTAGACATATTCACCCTCAACTCTGAACATTACGGCCTCTAACATTGTCATCAATGATTATATTCGTGAATTTCCTTCTATTATGTCAGATTTAAAACCATTACAATAGTACTTTTTGTTGTAAAAACTATGTCCAATTTATACACAACAACAAAGAAGATGTTGGAGAAACGATGAATCGTTTTTGTTTGAATGACAATCATCGGCTGTTTATTAAATATTGAATGGTAGATATAATCTGGAGTTTTGGGGTATATTTTTATAAGTAGACTTATGGCTGTTGTTGAAAGTCTTGGTAGACAACTGGCGATTTCTTGGCCACAGTCATGTGTTCTCCCTTCAACAGATAGTTCTCTGGTTTGTAGTCTTCGCGAATCGCCTAAAAATAATACACATACACGATATACGAATTGAAATTAAAATAATAAGTTATTAAATAATAGCCTATATTAAATTTGGATTTCAAAGCTATCCGTGCTATTGGTTCTCATCATATATCAAACATTTAGAAAACCTTCCCCATATATCATGTGAAAAGAAAACCAAACCCCAATTCAAAACCCAGCTTAAAATGATGCAAGAATATGAATGAAAATGAAAATGCTAGTAAAGTATTAAAAATTGGTCGTGGTACAACCTATTAGAGATGTTAGTTCCCTATACTTTCACGTTCAAATTTAACAAATAATTTCCCAAATACCAATAATATTACAATAAAATCTGATCAATCGGCCAAGTTCATATAGGCAGCCACCTGTCTTAATTTACCAACACACCCACCCAACAATCCCCAATATATATAGTACTTACAAAACATATTAAGCTTTAGTTTGTATTAAGGGTGTAATACTACCAAATCAAATGCCATACACGACAATAATAACGTGGTTAAATATGATAGATAAAAAATACTACAACACCTTACCCTTAAAGTAAATAAGACAAAATAGAGGGTTACGCTGCTAGTTTTAGATATAACAGCAAGTGTCTTTGACTATCCTAGTTCTGTACAAAAATTGTCGTCATAATTGGACCCCGCACACATTTTCAAACAAAATATTACCTGGTACATTAATAATTAAAATCAAATAACAAAAACAAATAAAACAGCATTTTATGGCAAGTCCATGTTGCACATTTCGTGACTAGCAGGTGTGATCGTATTTAATGTGCTGTTTAAACTTAGGTGCATTTCGAAAAATGATCCAGTTAGATACTATATATATGGAATACTGCTAATGTAATGGGTTTCTGGTTAACACATGTTACACTGGACATGTCTATATACGCGTAACACTCACGCGTTTTCCGCGTTTCTTTGTGCTCAACTCTGGAGATTTTTTGGCAACCAAAGATTGGTCATCGCCATAAAATGAACTGTCCTGTAAAGAGAAACAAATTTATTAGACAACGTTCTAAATAGCCATATTTATAAGCAAAACAAATAATACCATCGATACGCTAAAAGTAACCAGTTAAATGTCTGTCGTATCAGTTTTTAAAAATTGACTTTCGTGGTCAGGTTTTCTGCTGGTATTAATCGAGTTCGGATCCTGGTACTGGCCCCCACCCAATGGGGAGGTGTAAAGCCACTACACTAGCTTCTCTCACTATCCCTTAACCCGTGTTAAGAATAGTCCAGCTAGTGTGCTTGAACCTTAATTTGATACAAGGATGAAAACCAATAGCATGACCTAAGATGTTTTCAAAAGTTGAGGTATTTGCAATTGGTGTACATTGCATTAAGATAAACCACGAGTGGAATGAAGTGTCCATGAACCTAAACCTACGTTCACTGCATAAGCGTACGAGGGGGATGGGGGTGGGGGGGGGGGGGGTGGAGAGAGAGGAGGGGGGACTGCCTCCACCCTCTACCCGGCTGATACGTGTTGCGCCCAGATTGACGTTAATGGATATTTAAAAGATG
Source organism: Gigantopelta aegis (assembly GCF_016097555.1). NCBI lineage: Eukaryota > Metazoa > Mollusca > Gastropoda > Neomphalida > Peltospiridae > Gigantopelta > Gigantopelta aegis. Next base: position 101,735,219 of record NC_054702.1, on the reverse strand, counting down.
TGCATTGTTATTCCAATATGTAGGCATACATGGGGGAAAAACTATGTATAGTCCTGTAGAACATAATTTGGATGGAGATATAGGGATGCATTTAAATAATGATATTATATCGTAAGCGAACCGTGATGTGAATTCTAGGATAAATAGCCGAATAATCGAGATTTATTTCATGATATTATTATACACTGAACACCAAAAGAATCAGAAATACGGCTGTGGTTTGTTTATAATTAGAATATGTTTACTTGGTTACAAACGCTCAGTTCTGTGCAATGATAAACGGTTTATCAACGTGTATTTCCCTTTATCTCAATATATTAATTCATGTTTCCAGGGTGATACTGCATATTACCAAAATTAAAGATTGCTTTGTTTAACGACACCATTATTCGTCATAGACTATTGAATGTCAAAAACATAGTAATTATGACATATAGATTTAGATAACCCCGCTATACCTCTGACATACCAATTTTAGGGCACTGGTTGGGACAGTTCTGACTACCAGGAAGGTAAAACAATCCAGTAAGACTATAGTAATAGTATCGGGGTTATCGTGCACATTACCATATCGACTCCCATCTTGTTGAGCTGACTCATGACGTTGTTGATGGCCGCCTGGTCGTCGCTGGTCTTGGAGGTGACCGTCTTGCCCCCCGCCGGACACACGAACATGTGCTCGGTGTCGCACGGACAGTCCTGCTTGGACAGCTTCTCCTTGTTGTTGTCAGCCGAGTTGACGAAACCCTCCACGCAGTTGTCCTTGGCTGCAATCAGTGTAATACGTTTAGAATCTAGGGGAGAGGACCAGGGGGATGTACCCCCTAAAACAAGTGGCCATTTAAAAAAAAATATGTTTTCAATTTTCACTTCACGAATGACAATACCAGAGGAACTTGCACTCCCTAAAATAATTTCAAGTGCTCACTCGTTGAATAATTTGATTACAATTTTTATTTCACGACTGATAAACCTTTATTGAAGTACCTACCCTTTTCAGAAGTTGGTCTATGTACCATTTTGCCTTTGGTCTCCTCCCTAAAATATTTTCTGGATCCTCCCGTGTAAAATGGATCTAATACAGGGGTGGGCATAGAATATTTATAAGGATTAGGTGCAACTTTTTAAAAAGGCATCTATAAAATTCTAAAGTACCCTAACATGACGCATTGTAATGTCCCCCAGAAACATCCGCCTTACAAATGTAGATTACATCTTCATCTCCAGCAAAAAGAAAAGTAAATAGAAATATAATTATCATATTTATCCATTAAACGTTGAATTTCAAAGGCACTTCTAAGTTGTATCAGTTCCACAATGATTTGACGCGTGCCACTGTTGCTCCACAACAACGCACACGCGGTCCTCACCGTGGCACATTTTGCATCCATTTATCTTTTACATTCATTCACTCTATCATTCTCGAGGAACAAACCACTTAATTTGGGCTGAATAAATGGAACATCCACAAACTACACTTTGGAGACTGTACTACTTTAAACCCTAAGTCTAATATAATACACAAAAAGTACCATAAATAAGGATAAACATATTAAGTTCGTGATGCTACCACATTTAATTTCAAAATTCCGACGGGTGTTGTTCGTAATTGACATACGCAATCCTATTTACTAGTATATTATATACATTCCATGTAAAAATTGGTTTCTGTATTTGACAACGTTTAATGCCAGATGATGGTAGAAAACACTGTAGTACTTACATGTGTATCCGATGGGACAAGGATTAGGTGGGTTACAGTAAGCTGGCAGTGGTTTGTCGGTCTTCACCTGTTTCTGGTTCTGTTTACCCTCAGCGGTACCGCCTACGTGAAAACAAGACAAAAGGAAAAGATCCATGGTTATTGCAGGATGTGATTGTTTCTTCTGGTTTGTTATTAAATTATAATATGTTTTTATTGGGTGTGTAGATCTTACTTAAATACAGTCATGTTCCTATCATTTTATAAAGTGTAACTGATCATTGACTCATAGGCTTATGGGACGGGGGAGGGAGTCTCGGAGTTGCGCTCTATGACGACAGAACTGAGCATTTTCCCGGGATATAGATTTTTAAAACAAAGACTGAATTTTAACTTTTAAAATATCAGTTCAAAATTTGATTCCTTCAATAAACCACTTTAAAAATATACTTCACGTCACAGAAACATTACGATATGCCAAAGAACAATCAAGATATTTACAAACAACTAAACTTAATACCCAAAAATAAACCTCTTTCTCAAATCACCATAATTATTAATGTTTTACCTGACACTGACTGATATCCATAAAGAGAACTTTGTTCTAGATGTTCCTGGTCCCGAAGATGTGTTCCGGAGTAGAACGGATCTCCGTACGATGGCGACCAATCGTCTTCTACGCTTTGGCTCTCGGGTTCGTCCGAAAAGTAATCTCCGAAGTTGTCCGAAAGACGTTGCATCCGATAGAGGTGGGCCAATTCCGGTAAAGAGAATGAAAGGTCGGATGCCGACACGTAAAGTGCCGCACACAGTAACACCAGCAAACGCATCTTTATGTAAATAGTTTTCTTCTTTCTGAAACAAAATAATGTATAAAGATTTTTTAATTTTTCGAAGTCATTGATATATTGTTTAATATTGCAAATCTACTTATTGCAAAATATGCCCGTTGTAAAATCTGCCCACTGTAAATAATTTATTATGAATGAATGGAAGTTAATCGACACTCCAGGACAAAACTACATTGACAGTTGATTACCAAATAAAGGTGGATGAAAAATGATCAACATCAATGCACAAATTGTAAAAGAATTAATAAAAGCCAAATGCTCATCCACGAAAGACCTAATGACGCACACCAAGATAGACTAATAAAAAGAGAATGTTTCTCTCTGGGACTGTCGAGGAAATTCTATGAGACCGTTATTTGGAAACAACACAAAAACACAAAAAGCTGAACAATATTTTAGTGTATATTGTACAAAATTGATTTTTAAATAAGTGCCTTGATTGGTTACTAGTATCTCAAACAACTGACTTTAGTTGGTATATGTTGGTCAAGAAGTTAAAAGTTTGTTTTGTTTAACGACACCACTAGAGCATATTGATTTATTAATCATCGGCTATTTTGGTAACTCTGACAGTGTAGTCTTAGAGAGGAAACCCTCAATATTTTCCTATTAGTTGCAAGGGATTTTTTTATATATGCGCCATCCCACAGTCAGGATATCACATACCACGGCCTTTGATATACCAGTCGTGGTGCACTGGCTTGAACGAGAATTATCCCAATGAGCCCACCTACGTGGATCGATCCTAAACCGACCGCGCATCAGGCGAGCGCTTTACCGCTGGGTTACGTCCCGTTACGAATATCAGTTACGAACGTCAGTTAATTTTGAACATGCCCTTCGTGGGCAACTATTGTGATTTGATACGACTCTTACATTCAACACAGAATACATATTAACAATTATTTAGAAATCACGCACGTGTTCTATAAGCAGTTGTATTAGGGTTTCTACCAAATTAATAGTGTCCGATGCATGTAGTCATGCGAAATACAGAGATGACGGTTCCACTGGAAGAACTTTAGACTCTACAAAACTGTATCTTGTAGCATGTAATACTGCAAATAATGAGTAATTTCAATGTTGGAAAACACATTTTTCTCGAAATACCTAATTGGTTGGCCATACTACGTAATTCTATCAAATGCATAGTGTATTTTATGTAATCATCGGTAAAACATTCACAACTACTAACAGTGCCTGTTCAGTTATTGTACATTTATTTAACAACATAGCAAAGCGTGTGTCATTGTTTCCTGAAATATCCAAAATCATGGGGCTGAGGATCAGCTTTTGTCAAATATGTACCAGCATAGCAAAATTAAATAGTTTTACTACATTATAGTTGCAGTGTCAAGTATATTTTATTAGCTTAGTAGACTATATAATTTTTCTTACAGTCACTTGTCATTCGTCGATACCTGTTGTCTACAACTGCTAATCCAGATCACGGGAAATGTATTCTTTTTCTTTCTAATACGCTGAAGCCGCCAGCTTTTCTATTGTTTTATGTTACATTGTATTAAAACATGACAACATATCTGTATGCAGGCTGTTGACGATAACCGCTAACAGCGATAACATACCTAATAAATAAAAATGTCTTAATAAACGATGTTATTATATGGTGAAGCGTGATTGTGCTTTTTAAAAAAAAAATCAATTCTGAAATATTAATGTCTGGTATTTCCCTACCCACTATATGTGATAATTTGATGTACAGTCCACAGAATAACAAACGGCACTGTATACAATTTACATCAATATGCTGTCTTAGCTGCACTGAAGCACGTTTAATTTCACTGTAAAGATCTGTGACTTGACATTTAAAAACACGCCGCAGGGACCACGTATTTATTGATTTTTGTCTAGTTTCATCTAATTATTGAAGACCGCAAAATGTTCGTTTCGGATCTTGACGACCCGAGAGTATAACGGTAAATGACTTTATAACAAATGCGTACACCTCAAATACAGCATGGAATACGAGTACATCGATTGTGTACCATGGCGTTAGTAAACACAGCTGGTACTTTATGACATGTGTATACCAATAAAAGTCCTTCACATATAGTAAAGCTATTTAACAAAATTCGTACAGCAATATTATTTTCATTGCACATGCATGTAGCTATATTTCATGGCCATAGGCTCAAATCAGTTAAACGTCTCTCTGAAAATAGTATGACAAAAGCGTGTGTGTGTGTATATATATATATATATATATATATATATCTAGTTTACCAGTCACTTAAAAGTGTGTTTTTTAGCGCTAATGGATTAAGATGGAGAACCTGAATGCACTCGTCTATTTCTCGCTCCAGCCAGTGCAACAAAGGCCGTGGTATGTGTTTTCCTGTCTGTTGGAAGGTGGATATAAAAGATCCTTTGCTGCTAATCGAAAAGAGTATCCCATTATTGTTTTCAGAAATGCTGAGTTACTTAAACATTCCACCATTACATGTAATTCAGGGCTAAAAATAATCACATATAGTGAAGATACTTAACGACATTCGTACAGCAATATTATTTTTACTGCACATGCATGAAACAGTATTTTACCGCTATAGGCTCAAATCAGTTAAACGTTGATCTCAAAATTGTATGGCATAAGCCTAAACCAATAATAGTCCACGACATGCAATGCAATAATGTTATATTTTATGAATTATACATCAATAAAACTCACCACATGAACGAACATCACTGAATCTAAACGGTACTTGATAAAAGTTAAATGTTTGTTTTGTTTCCGACGCCATATAACCGTAAATAAAATGTGTTGAGCGCGTCGTTAAATAAATCATTTCCTTCCTTCCTGTTTAACGACACCACTATAGCACACTGATCGTCGTTGACTGGATGTCAAACATTTGGTAATTTTTACCGTGACCACTAAGAGCAAACCCGCTACATTTATCCATCAGCAGAAAAAGTTTTTTATATGCACTTTCCCCACATACAGGACTGCATATACCACGGCCTTTAATATACCACTGATTAAGACGGGAAAAAATCTCAATCAGAGAATGGGTCCACTTATGTGGTTCGATCCTACGACGGACACTCTACCGATGAAGTAGTACACCGGTGATACCTAGTGACATATCAGTAACACAGCTACACAACAAGATTCATCACAACAATTAAATAATCCACAGTTTCGTATGTACAAAGACCTGACCATCAAGATTCTTGGTGAGAACAAACACTCTGAGATGTTGGTAATATGAATTATTTGCTCCGATCATAATACGTGTAGTAATTACTCGTTAGGAACAGGATGCATACGATGTAACAACTCCTGGGGGAACAGATAGCCGCAATGTTGATTCTGTTCAACAGACGTATGGGATTTTCTCAATTCTTTCCAGTGCTCTATAACTGATGTATCAAACACCATGGTATATGCAATTAATTTGATAGCAGTATTATTAAAAAAAACACCACCTTTGCAGCTAATCTGAAGTAGTAGCTCGTTTGTTAGCTGATTCAGAAAATAACAAAATACTTTATGTCTTATTACCTCCAAATCCAACATAAAACGGTAATATTTCCACCTTATTAATATGATGCAGGAAGAAATGTTTTATTTAACAACGCACTAAAAACATTTTAATTATGGTTTATATATATATATATATATATATATATATATATATATATATATATATATATATATATATATATATATATATATTATGGCATAGGACGTATGGCGCAGGCCCCGTTCCATAAAACGATATTAGTGCTAAGACCATATTAAGTGTATAACTACCATACATGATCAGACAGTTTCGTTTAAATGCTATTTCCAAGTCCGTAATATGAAAAAACAAATCATTTTCGCCACGCGTGCTACTGCAAACAGAATCGCCTGGGTTCACTTTGACACAAACAGGACACTACCTGGGTATTGGTTTACGATGCGATCTTAGCGCTAAGATCATCTAAGTGCATAATTACCCTATGCGCCTAAGGTGATCTTAGCGATAATATCGCTTCGTGGAATGGGGCTGGACTATTGGGGGGTGGGGGGCGGGGGTGGGACCTAAGATACTTTCGTTGTAGGATTGAATCACTTCATTTTGGACCCATTCTCTGATTGGGTTTTCTCCTGTCCCAATCAGTACCCTACAACAGGTACATCAAAGGCCATGGTATATGCTGTCCTGCATATGTTCCGAAAGTGCATATAAAAGATCCCTTGTTGCTAATAAAAGAACTAGCGGCTTCCCCCTAAGACAGAATGTTAGAATGTTTGATATCCAACAGCCGATGATTAATAAACCAATGTGTTCTAGTGGTGTCGTTAAACAAAACAAACTTTAACTTTGGAATACACACTATGTCAAATGCGGAGAGGGACGGGATCGATCTTACTACCTACAGCGTTCTAAAACCATATGGACAAAATTTGAAACACACGAACGGAAAACACAAATACTGATAATGATTATTGATGATGATGTCATTAATGATAATGTTGAATGATTATACTAATAATGATGATGATGGTGATGATGATGACGATGATGATGATGCGTTCCTCACTCTAAATCTTATATTTTGTTATTTAAAAAATTAAGTATACACTTTGAAATTCAATCTTAGCAAATATATAAATATTTTGAGCATATTTTATGTGCATAATGAACAGAACATTACCGCATTTTAGTACAAAGATGGATACGTTGTGGCTTATTAGAACATTTTAAGCAGATGAAGCTTTTCACCATACGGAGTTATGTTAGATTTACAAAGCCTATCAAACGACAAGTGACAAGTTCTATAGAAAGCGCCGACTACTGATGAAGCGAATTTTAATATTCTAAGAATATGTCATAAGGAATATTACCTGTTCTTTGATAAAAATTCTCACAGCCTGCAGTCCAAATTGTCAAAGAGTAATGGCCGCTGCTTTGACGTCACAACCTATCCTGCAATTTCCAATGCTCATCGGTTTACCATATATTATGCTGACCAATATCTTAGACCGATCAATGCCGTCTCTCTGACGCGCATTGCATCACGGTTAATTTGCTAAATTATTATAGCATGTGATGGTACACAGGTAATTAGGTCTGCTGTTAAATTATTCTACGACTAGGTTATATAACGAATTGGTCAGTGTGGTTAGAGTCTCAAATCGATATGGAAGAAAATTGAGCAAGAAAAGATGACAAAGCGTAACAAATGTCAGAATGTCGGTGTGGACGTTGCTAGGCTACTGGCAGAAAATCGATACAGCGATAATAAATACTGCGGTCTTGGTGTTCACGGGGGAGTATCGGCTGTTGTGAGTGGTAGATTGACGGAAGTAGAATTGTTAACGTTCGTCATCACTTATTGTTTCAGATAGTAGAGGAGTAAACAATAAAATACAGTGGGTAAAAAACCCAAACTCGTAATGAAAGCCATACCTCGCTGGGGGAGGGGAGGTGGAGATAGTCTTCTCCCGAAAAATATGACAAAGTGCCATATATGTTAGTTTTAAAGTGTCATTTTGGTCTAGCCTACAAAAAATAAATTTCGCTGTGCCGTGAATGATTATTATTAAAATCAATGATTGCCCTCCTGTTATTTTAAGCTAGATACGGCATTGATAATGTTGTTTAATGACGCAAATAGGTCATTTATTAACGGAAATGAAGAGTCGTAGGAATGACATCTGGAGTATGATGGGGGATATCTAGTAGAGAGGCACAGTCTCTAGTGGGGCGGGGGGGGGGGGGGGGGGGGGGCGCTCATCTCACATTTTAATTTTTATTTATATAGCGTAGGACAAAACAATCGTACATTTTCATCCTCGAGTTGGGGACTAAGCCTGAAATGAACGATTTACTAGTAGTCTACTTGATACGCGATCGGTCTGGGATCGTTCTCCGTCACCGGGCCCTTTGGACTATTTCCTGTTCCAGACAGTGCTCCAAAAATATGAATTATCTTGTTTGTGGAATGGTGCATACAAAGATCAATTGCTGATGATCAAAAAGAGTAGCCCACAGAGTGTCAGTAACAGATTTCCTTTCAGTATCTGTGTGATCCTTAGCCATATTTCCGACGACACCATATAACCGTAATTAAAAATGCGTCGAGTAAAGTAAAGTTTTTTTATTTTATTTAACGACGCCACTAGAGCACATTGATTTTTTTTATCTTATCATCGGCTATTGGACGTCAAACATATGGTCATTCTGACACTGTTTTTTTTGAGGAAACCCGCTGTCGCCACTTCGGCTACTCTTTTTACGACAGGCAGCAAGGGATCTTTTATTTGCGCTTCCCACAGGCAGGACAGCACAAACCATGGCCTTTGTTGAACCAGTTATGGATCACTGATCGGTACAAGTGGTTTACACCTACCCATTGAGCCTTGCGGAGCACTCACTCAGGGTTTGGAGTCGGTATCTGGATTAAAAATCCCATGCCTCGACTGGGATCCGAACCAGTATCTACCAGCCTGTATACATACCCGAGTGAAACAAGAGTTTTTAAATACATTTTTAAACTATTACCGATTTGAAATACGTTGTTTAGTTTTGCTTTCTAAGACATTCATGATTACTTATATATCAGTGCTAGAATTTAGGCTCGGATTCAAGGGGAGGATGCTGAGAGTAAGACACCCCCCCCCCCCCCCCCCCCCCCCCCCCCCCCCCCCCCCCCCCCCCCCCCCCCCCACCCCGAAAAAAAATCAACCGTTGATGCATTTATTGGGAAACATGTAATATCTTGGTCATCTTGATATTACTGTGGAAGATTACCATATAGATAATAGTGTTAGTGTATTCCTCAATACTGTAGGTGCCCTTTTCAAAAGTTACACCCTTACCTAAACAATCCCGGATTCGTCCTTAGAATTCCATTTGTACGTAACACCGGGTAGCAAGCTTATATATTATGCCAAATCATGTCTGCTACGAAAATAAGCTTTTTACAGGAATAAGAGTTTCCCCCTTCCCAATCTGCCGCCCCTCCGTCTCCCCCGCTTTGTCTGTCTCCCTCTCTCTCTCTCTGTCTCTCTGTCTCTCTCTCTCTCTCTCTCTCTCTCTCTCTCTCTCCGTGTTTCTATCTCCCCCTTTCTCTTCGTCTCTATCCCTTTATCTCTCTTCCTCTTTCTCAGTCTCTTTCCATCTTTCTCACGCTGTCTCTCTCTCTTGTCTCCATCTGTCTCCCTCTTTTTGTGTCTCTCTCCCTTTCCCTCTCTCCCCACCTCTCTTTCATTCTCTCCCATCTCTCTCTCTCTCTCTCTCTCTCTCTCTCTCTCTCTCTCTCTCTCTCTCTCTCTCTCTCTCTCTCTCTCTCTCTCTCTCTCTCTCTCTGTCTTTGTTTCACTCACACCATCTTACGTACAAAAATTCCCGAAACGGAACCACCACCTCTTCCTATCCACCACAAACACATAATAGAGAAACAAACACAAACACAGAACTGAGAAACAAACACCGAGCAACAGAAATGTATATAATATTTTAATATTCTAGTGAACATAATTTAAAATTAATGTAACAAACAAACAAAATTATTGAAAGATATCATTCACGTGTTCCAAACATTGTTTCGTTGTTGGTTTCATTTCGTTTTACAATTTTGCAAAACACATCTAGCCACATCAACATCTACACATATTCTCATTGATCAACAATACATGTTTTATGCACATGTTAATTAAATTTGATATTTGTTAAATCGAATTCACAAAACTGCTATCATGTCCCAAATCGGATATTTATGCCAGGTGAATTCCGAGGAAAGATGTTCGTTTCCTAATGGGGCGAAACGTAGCCCAGTAATAAAGCGTTCGCTTGATGCGCGGACGATTTGGGATCGATCCCCGCCATTGGGCTATTTTTCGTTCCAGCCAGTGCACCACGACTGGTATATCGAATGCCGTGGTATGTGCTATCCTGTCTGTGGGATGGTGCATATAAAAGATCCCTTGCTACTAATGGAAAAAAAAATGTGCCGGGTTTCCTCTCTTAGACTATCTATCGACAGTATCAATAATGATCAAATGTATTAAGTTCTTTATTGCTGTTTAGTTTGGAAACATCACTTATCACGAAAACTTAGAACTAAATGTTTTAAATGAAAATAATGAGTTTGAAACTATAGTGTTCTGTTCCTTGAACTATTGAAATTCATACAGCTTTTCCCCAAAAACATTCAAAACGTTTTTAAAACATATATATTACCAATCATATTGCAAAAATGTGGTATTGGAGTTCACAGAAATGTTTTAACTATACATTTATTACCTATATCATCTTTAGAATTATTACCAATATGTCACATAATTCTAAAGATGATATGAAAGTTGACGGAGACACGTTACTAAATGCCTCAGTCACAGTATGGAAGAAGGCGTTACCTAATGGATATGTAATGGAACACAATGCACCATTTGAAAAAACACCACCAAACATCACCTGTGCCAGCGCGGGCGGCCCTCTCTTCCACCCACCACAACCCTTTTCCTGTTCTGGACGGAAGAGCCGACTGAGGCCGTCACTTGCGCCCAGGACAGGCGTGCGCTATAACACTTTGTTCTGAATGTGCACGTAAAACCCTATGACCTGACGATGACGACACACGTTAATCAAGAGCAATTGATGACGTAGTGTGTAGCCTCATTTGCTGAAAGGTTTCAGTAATGGAGGTTTATTAGCACTGTGATGTGAGACTACTGTTCAGTAATCATGTCTATGTAATTTGTACCCAGTAAAATGTTTTAAACTCTGACAAATTAAATACCATGGTTATTATTCTGCTGGTGTCTAAAAGTACAAAATGTCCAGGCCATATTTCACAATTCTTTTCTCTTCTAAATGCTATCAGAATTAATGATCAAATGACTGGCTATCGTAAATTTGCATGTTTATTCTGAATATACAATAACAATTATATGAAAATCATAAACATAATAAAACAAATTACTAGTGTAACACCTGTATATATAATATACATGTGGTTATAATGACTAATATGGTTATGACTAACGTCTCTGACAGTTTTTCAGATGGTTATCAAACAGGTATCATCGCTCATCGTTTTACAGTCAGCATTAAGACGATGACATGGCGTTATCTCGAAGTCATGAAGTGTATGAAATCTGTAATTAAAATACAATAGATATAAATAATGTTGTTACTATTAATAACTGTATAATTACATTCTAGAAAACAAAAGTATTATTTTTTAAATGATGATAATGTATTTCTCTGTTTAATAGCTTAAAGTATATTCGTATATATATATTTTTTTATGGAGGTTTAATGTTCAAGATCTCAGAACATCATATTTATACTCTACAGATTATTGTCTTATTTAGAGGGAGTGCAAGATGGAAGTTGCAACCATGGAATGTGTTGTTTAAGTTTCCTTAAAGAGTCTAGACTCAAATCTGTATGACGTTGTCATTACGTTAAAATTTCAAAATATATGTCTTTAGTCTAGAATCGAGGGCACCCCATTTCCCAGAAGAATGATAGACAACAGCAGCACACCGTTTTTCAAGAAGAATGATAGACAACAATAACACACCGTTTTTCAAGAAGAACGATAGACAGCAATAACACACTGTTTTTCAAGAAGAACGATAGACAACAATAACACACTGTTTTTCAAGAAGAACGATAGACAACAATATCACACCGTTTTCCAAGAAGAACGATAGACAACAATATCACATCGTTTTTCAAGAAGAACGATAGACAACAACAGCACACCGTTTTTCAAGAAGAACGATAGACAACAACAGCACACCGTTTTGCAAGAAGAACGATAGACAACAACAGCACACCGTTTTTCAAGAAGAACGATATACAGCAATAACACACTGTTTTTCAAGAAGAACGATAGACAACAGTAACACACTGTTTTTCAAGAAGAACGATATACAGCAATATCACACCGTTTTCCAAGAAGAACGATAGACAACAATATCACACCGTTTTTCAAGAAGAACGATAGACAACAACAGCACACCGTTTTTCAAGAAGAACGATATACAGCAATAACACACCGTTTTCCAAGAAGAACGATAGACAACAATATCACACCGTTTTTCAAGAAGAACGATAGACAACAACAGCACACCGTTTTTCAAGAAGAACGATATACAGCAATAACACACCGTTTTCCAAGAAGAACGATAGACAACAATATCACACCGTTTTTCAAGAAGAACGATAGACAACAACAGCACACCGTTTTTCAAGAAGAACGATATACAGCAATAACACACCGTTTTTCAAGAAGAACGATATACAGCAATAACACACCGTTTTACAAGAAGAAGCAGTACTTATTTTGTTTGTTTGTTTCAATTTATTTTCAATTAAGGTTAAATCACGCTGTGTTGGTCACTTATTTCAACTATCTGAGCTGTTTGTCCAGGACAGCGGGTTAATGGTTAGTGATAGAGTAGTAGGTATAGTGGTCTGAATTCTCCTCACTAAGCTGTTAAAATGACTGCCATTTCAATCAGCGGTGTCGTTTTTCATCAAACCTAAGGTGCTTACATCGTAGGATCGAATGGCGTCAGTGGACCCATTCTCTGACTGTTTGTTTTTTGTCTCGCTCAGTTCAATGCATGACGACGGATATAGCAAAGGTCGTGATATAACTGCCCTGTCTGTAGGAAAGTGCATATAAAAGATCTCTTGCTGCTAATGGAAAAAATGGTGCGGATTCCCTCATGGTCTATATGTTTGACATCCAATAGCCCATGATTAACAAATTAATTTGCTCAAGTGGTGTCATTAAACAAAACAAACTGTAAACGTTTTGTATAACTTATCATAGTAATGTTATCAGCACATAAAATAAAATCATTTGTTATCAAATAGCTTTTGCAAAATGTTTTCTTAAAGATAAAACTGAAAATGCGATGTTTTCGTACCCATATTAATTTTTGTCCACCTCTAGAAGCTGTAACATCATTACATTCGTTAAATCTATTTTAACCTGCGCGTATGTTTTTTTCTCTCATGTGCTCTATTTTTTGGCATTTTTCTGTTGGACTGCAGCCAGACGTGAAATCAGCCTCAACAGTTAGTTGGTATCATGAAGGATACCTCCATACCAAGTTTCAGCGAAATCAATTATTCTTTTCAGCAATCCCTAGAGAAAGTTTAAAATGTTAGAAGATGTAAGCCACGTGAAGTCCCGATTGTGTCATGGCAGAAAGAACTAATATATATTGGGTTCATCACACTAAATCAAACCCTACAAACGACAATGTTAACATATGGCTAAGTCCTACTCCAAACAATTTTTACATGTTCATACCCATTCAAGATTTAGACAATCTCCCGGGTGAACACTGCGTTTGTCATGGTCGGTAGCTTGGATTACATGGTTAAACTACTATAATCACTTTATATGCATAGATATAAATACCACACCTCGTAACTCTAAAACTTAACGAACATAGGACTTGTGGATGCGCGTCTCGTAACAGGAAGCGTCCTTGCTATAGTAATACTGAAATTTACACTACCTCACTCGGTCAAAGCATAAGGACATAAAGTACACTGACACCGGTTCAGTCCTCACTACATGTATTTACTGATCAGATAACACAACAATGTACAATGTATATGATAACAACTCCCGACGCGTCTTAACAATGGCAAGGATGGCTGTGATAACAGCTCTATTTTAACCGGGGACGTGGCACAAGGAATTTTACTCAGTGAGATGCTATATGGCATAGATGATACCTGATGAGCTATTCCAACAATGATCTCCTTAGAGCTAGAAGTAAGGAAGGAAGGAAATGTTTTATTTAACGACGCACTCATCGCATTTTATTTACGGTTATATGGTTAAGGACCACACAAATATTGAGAGAGGAAAACCGCTGTCGCCACTTCATGGGCTACTCTTTTCGATTAGCAGCAAGGGATCTTTTACATGCACCATCTCACAGACATGATAGTACATACCACGGCCTTTGTTACACCAGTCGTGGAACACTGGCTGGAATGAGAAATAGCGCAATGGGTCCACTGACGGGGATCGATCCTAGACCGACCACGCATCAAGCGCTGGGCTACGTCCTGCCCCTAGAGTTAGAAGTGCTGTGAGACATCTGGATCATAATTATAGTGTTATAGTAGTATTAGTAGTGACTGTGTGGACATTTTGTAATGTCAAAATCCGTCCACTGTTTCATCTTAATTACGGGTAGTGGTTACAGGAAAAGAATTACTCTCCGTCCCTCCGATGTGATTCAGTGGCGGATCCAGGATATTTTGTTAGGGAGGACAATATTAATGTAACCTAATTCATCAACACGAAAATAGGATCCCTGGGCCCATTGAGCCCCACTACATTCCTGCCTAAATCTGCACCTGAAATAATTTCTACAAGGAATCCAGCTCTAGGCGTAGGTAGGCTGGGCTCGGGGGTCTTCAAACGACCCGGTTGAGGCTAAAACAATTATTTGTTACAATGCAATATTAAGCTATTCATATAAATGTCTAGTTAAATGTTGACAAAAGGGGCTGCTAATTTCATATTTGATCCACCCCCCCCCCCTCCTCCAAACCATGCCACACCCCAGGTTTCCTACTGTACCTGTACGTCGTATTTCTCCGCCCTTGTCTAGATCCATCTCCTGCAGTAGAATGTCGAACTCTTCGTCGGTGAGTTTGTCCCCCAGGGTGGTAAGTAGATGACGTAACTCGGCGACTCGCACCACACCACTCCCCTCGCGATCGATGGTCGCGAACGCCTCGTTCAGCTGTTTAGAGTAGTTGCTCGTTTCCAGTGGCTCGATGATTTTCCTGAATGTCGCCAGGTTCACACCACTTCGACCTGAAAATCAACTTCGTGAATTATCTGGCTGCCCGTCCGTCCGATTGTCTGTTTGTATGTAGGCCCTATGTCTGTCCGACATATAGTTTTCCGGGTGTTTCTTTTTCAAAATGCCTCAAAATATTGAGCTGACATTTTGTGTATAGTTTTATCATATACTGCTACAGATAAAATATGACGTTCATGGTGATTTACCCATTTTTTAAAGAGTTATGGCCCCTGATCTTAAGAGATACGAAAATTTGTTGGACCCGGTAGGGGACATGTATTGTTTTAACAGTACTTACTCTCAGAATGCTTGTTTGGAATAAAATTATATTATTATCCCCACAAAACAAAGTGATATCAGATATAAGCAAATCCTAGTTCTGTGCAAGACCGAGTACACGGTAACAGATATTGTGAAACGTATAGCAATGAAAACACGTACCGCTAACACCAGCTTTCTTCATGGCCGAGTTGAGCTCTGCCTCCGTGATGATGTAACCCAGAGCTCGAACGACGGTTCCGACTTCACTGGCCGGTATCATACCGTCACCATCTCTGTCGAAGAGGCGGAACGCTTCTGTAATGTAGAATAAATATATATTATTATCTCATTTTGCAGTATATTGGCTGTAGAAAAATTAAATATCTAAAAGTGAAAAAAAAAAAAAAAAAAAAAAAAAAAAAAAAACATTAAAGAATAAGAAAATATCGAATTTTCAAATGTTCAACCTTATATATGAAAATATGGCGGATGGAGCACTGGAATCATCCGCTGGTGTTAAAAAAACAAACATTCGTGAACTGTATTTTATGTATTACTATTATTGTAATTATTTTTATTTTTACAAATAAAAAGCCCAAATATTAGGAAGTCCAAATATCATTGTTGTTTCTTACAGTATTATGATAAATCTGTGATTCTAAATGTTGTTTTGGCATTAGCAATATGTAATATTTACGTTCAATTAATCTGTGATTTTATAATGTTGTTTTGGCATTAGCAATATATAATATTTACGTTCTTTTAATGTATTTTTTTGTAGAATGCATGATGGTATTGCTTTTTTTGTACTATATAAATACTGAATAAATAGCCTATACAAACGTACCTGTTATGTGATCTTGTGCAGACTGCAAATTAAAAAAACAATACTGTTAGACATTACAATATACTAATAGACTGGGCGTAGATGGGGGTGGGGTGTCACTTGGAAGGGGACATTATATGGGTAGTATCTTTGTGTAGCTGAATCTGTATATAAAAGTACGAGAAACACAATTGAGGTGTCCTTTACAGGCGTTTGCTATACACGATCTTGTTTATAGCATGTTCGACGGTAAATGGATTGAGCATTGATCAAAGCTTCATTCATTGCTTACGCATTAATGACAAATATAATATCTAAAATCTATATCGTAAACAGCTGTTACTTCACAGCTGATATTAAATACATGCATGTATATACATGCAGTCACGTGTTGTATTTCTGGTTAGACCTTATTTACTAATGTCTACATAAACCTGTCAACTTCCTAGCACCAGAAAAGTCCTTGACCTTGTTTCAAAGATAACGTGTTTCTAAAACCGATATTCAACAGTATGTGTCACACAGGAAGATTGTATGTACCGTGACACAAGCGTTGATTGTACTGTATTGTACAGTATAATATATAATGTCAGTAACTTTACGATATGTGGGCTATTATGGGACAAAATATTATCTACCAATATTCTTAGCTGTTAGAAACAGGACTTGTAAAGCAACATTTCCAACGTAGATCCTATGATCCACCGAAACCCAGGGTAACTCTCTCTATATGTCTCTCTGTATGTTTGTCTGTCTTCTCCCCCATCTCTCTGTCTCTCTCTCTGTCTCTCTGTCTCTGTCTCTCTCTGTCTCTCTCTGTCTCTCTCTCTCTCTCTCTCTCTCTCTCTCTCTCTCTCTCTCTCTCTCTCTCTCTCTCTATATATATATATATATATATATATATATATATATATATATATATATACACTAATTCTAGTTTTTCTGCCATACATAAAACGCATTCTGAGATATTACAAACAAAACGACAACCAGAAACACATTGGATTTGCCAGACTTGATAATCGAAGGAAGAAGTTGAAAGCAGTAACGATGGCAAGAACCGAACATATTTTACACTGCCTAGTAACTAGTTATTGCCTTAAACGAAAATAGTGGCGGGTTCCGGAAACTGAGCGTTCGCAATACTTTTGATTGCTACCATTATCTTCTATTACATCACATTTACTTAATTATTATAAGTTAAATCTGTGTTTAAATATGCATGTCGCTCGCTAGACTCGCCGAACATTAGACGATGTAATGTGATAGAAAACGATGGTTTACATAATCCAAGTTAAAGTCTAACCAAAGTGTTTTAACACGTTATAAATATCCCTCTAGTTGTAACGTAAACGCCAGCACACTTGGCCCTGAAACACCACCTGTTACCTACAAAACATAATACACCTCTACTTACACCTTCCATGTATGCTATACCAAACTCACATTCCTAAACTCCCTTTCGTAGTCCGGCACACAGCTAGGACCATCTCAAAATAGTGAGCATGCATTATGCACTACGCAATCGATTCTTATCAATGCAGCTGGCTGGGGAATTACCACCGTCTGTACTTTGGATAGACCGAAACCCGATAGACACTTGTAAATATAGCCCACATAATGTGGGTCTTGTGTGTGGAGAATAACTACAATGTGTTATAAATAAAACGCAAAGAGAGAAATGGTTTACAAGAAAAACGGTACAGAAAGATACAGGATATTTACCATTGCTAATCGCGGTCCCGCTGTCCTAGGGCTGTGCGTTTATATCGGACTGGTGGTGCGTTATCGGACTGGTGATGCGATAGTGGGCGCGCACGTCGATATCACGGCAACACTGCGTCTGATAACAACCACGCCGCCGCGCGCGGGATGTATGCTCTTTCTTTTGTTGGGAGGTCACGGGGTCAGATGTTTCTTTGATGAAAGTTACCATGCGTGGAAAAAAGAGATACTGTGGTCGAGTACTTCGGTTAATAAACGGTCAACAGAGTTATGTACACATTGTGTTGACATGAAAAGAGGTTTCTTCATACTGAGTTCATCAATGAATCTTTTTATTAAAGGAGCATTATCATAGTTGCTAGCGCCATGTCTTTGATTTTTTTCTTTCCCATTTATGTTTTATTCACATTTAACCGATGCCACACATAACCTTTACGTAATTCACTCGAGCATATAAAAATGGTACGTTTCTGGCATTCGGGTTAAATGGTATTTTCACCAAAAATCCCTGGTAAAAATTGGAAGTACACTGAAAAAATAATCTACGTCTCTTGTCCATGAAGAGAGCAGCCAGTTCTTCACGCTACAATAATAATTATATTTGACAGATACTGTATGCATAGCATATACGTGATAACTGTGTGTCGATCATCTTCAATAGGTTTATGATTTTTTTAAATTATAGTAAATTTAATACGATTATTTGGTTGTAATTATGTGTAATCTTTGCTTTTGAAACGAAGAAATATTACACATTATTGGCGGGAAAATAGCAAATATGCAAGTGTTATTTTTGAAAATGTACTTTAGACATAATATAAGCACGAAATTACACCCCCTCTCATCATCGTTTTCGTCGTCGTCATCATCATCATCATCATTATAATCTTAATCACCATCATCATAATCATCATCATCATCACAATCACCATTATTATCATCATCATCATATTCATTATCACCATTATCACAATCCTCACCACCACTAACATCACATCCTCGTCGTCATCATTATCATCACGTGTTTTATAAGGATGGTTCAAAATACACTGATTGTTTTACAATGGTGTCAAATCACAGATTAACTTACTGAATACGAAAGATGACCGTGTACTATTAACTGTACAGACACTTTATCGTGAACTTAACAAACTACCGCGTTGCAGTATTTTTCTTTTATCTTACTAATACTTAAGGGAGCAGCTGTTAAATATTTTGCCCAAACTTTTACCAGATTAAAATGATTATTAAACCAAAGATCGAGTATTGTCCTATCCGTTTAACATATCAAAGGAAAGTTGAGTCATATTTTATAACTAACGTTTATGCCGTGTTTCAACAAATTAAATTTTAAACCTAACATTTCCCCTACATTTGAGGCGTAACGATCATCGGCATGAATGCTTGTTGGTACTGGGGTGCTATCCTGGTACGCTCGCAACTGGATATAACTTCGAAAATCGAGTATAGGTTTATAGTAACAACAATTTAAAAAAATGAATCACGTCCCTAACACTTAAACTGAAAAAAACCCACTCAAAAACCCAAACAAACACACACCTCAAAACAACAAAAACTTGACTGTATTACAAAGATCCATAGAATAAGACATTGTATTTTAGAGTAAAATGATTGGTAAACTCTGTGTTGGTCAGATGCTGGCATTGGTTTTCACTCCACCAATGCTCAGTCCTTCGAGATGGTGCATGTGCATGTATGGCCAACTTTGTGCACAACATGAAATGCACATGCAGACGATCGCGTGACCACATTATCAGTTCCACATTCATACTGTATGTTGATTGTTCAGGGCACACAGAAAAGCATATGGCAATGTTAATAAAACAATAGTTGAAGAATGCCGAGACTATTGAATATTGACAAGGACAGCGTCATGGACAGGTTGCAAGCTGGAGAGTCCGAATCGGAAGTGGCAATGATATTTGGTTGCAATCAACAGACAATACACATCTCAGGACATATTTTAAGCGAACATGGTCAACAGCAGACCGCCTACGGTCAAAGGCACGGTTAATGTCGTCACGTTTGGATGATCAACAAATCTGCATAATCGTTTAGGCATTTCCACTTCACCATCGCGGAAATTATCAACGAGCCAGGTGACACCACAGATAATTCTGATTTGTCTGCAAGCTGCATGGTTTCTGCCAGATATCCTTATATCCAATCCTTTTTTGTAGACAAATATACGACTTCTGCTTTTCTTGTGGAGATGTTGCTGACATGTTGTGGAAGTTTGGGGGTTCACACACGTCACTGACCTTGTGAAATGTCCAAATAAAGTGATGGAAATTACTTTGGCGTTTTATTGTTTAAAGGCAAAGGAATACTATAAGAGAAAGCTGTTGTTTGTTGACTTCTTCATTGATCGCTGGATCACATTCAACAGGTGAGGTGCAGAACGTTCGAAACCCCTACTCAAGCTAAAAAAAGTTCACTATATTTTCTGGGGGAACATGACTCAACCCCCCCCCCCCCCACCCCTTTAAACTTCGCTCGCCACAGTATAAACGTCCCCCTGCTATAATTCCTGCACACGCGCATGTTTAGTCCAACGTACGTTTCTTTCTTGTTTCGGTATAATTATGTTATCTGTAATGGAGATAGCTATCGCAATTAACATATTTTATAAGTACATGTAATTACACCTCAAAGTTAATAACCTTAATAGAGGTTCCATATTGAATCATTGTAGAATTATTTTTAAATATCACCAAAACATTAAATTATTCAAAAAGAACATTTTAGTATTATGTATTGTTTATTTCCCCAGTTGTGTTACCTTTAATGTGTAGGACTACACTGTCACTGAATCGCACACTATTCTTATTTGATTAATTGATATACAAATCCTAACTGCAAAATATCAGTAGAAAACCCTTCCAAATATTCAATACATGTGGATTAATTATGTGAGGGTATACTTGATTGATGCGAACGTCATTATGTCGCCAATTAAAGGGAGGTCACTAAGAAACGCTCAGTGGGCGTTACACAATAACTGGTCCCGTCTTAGACTTTAAACCAGATTAGATTAAATGATATTTTGAAAATAGTGTGTCACCGATGAAACGATCGCACGGATCTTAGCTTCAACGTATCTCAGATTAATATACAATGGTAAGTATTAGAACATTACCTAAAGCACTAATATTACAACTACTGACCCAAGTTATTATAGGCAGTATAGAAAATATTTTCGGTTATTACGACTCTTTTAACTGTAAGATTAAACATTGCTTTAGGTGTTTGCTTAAATTATCAATTATAGCAAGTCCGGTATATTTCGGGTCCTTCTGGTATTTGTAGTAGCTCAAAATGATTTTTAAGCGAAAAAAAAAAAAAATGTACATACCTCGAAAACTCGGGTAAATGATTTTTGTTTATATAGGCACGCTTGTGTTTTATACTAATTATCATAAATTGGTGTATTAATCACAACAAAACGTTTGATATTTTAATAGTAATTGTTTAAATATTACTAAGGGTAATTCAAAAATGTATCTTATTGGGCTTATTTTAATTTTAAATTAATTTTTCTTTTTTGTTTTCTCTCTGTCTTTCCTCATGCTGGATTGGTTGCTTAATAATATGATTAATAACATCTGCTTTAATGACATGAACAGAACAGTTCTTAACAGTCCTTAGAATACTGATGATAAAACTTTTGTACATGATACAGAGTAAAGTGTGTACTATTTCAATTTCAGAGTCAGTTCACCGAGGAACAAATATCCGGTGAGTAAGCTACAGTCATATTTCCCGAGAATACATACATGTAGTAATAGGCTATTTATTTATCTTTGGAGTATTCTAAAACGTACACATGTACCCACGAAATATATAAATCTGAAGTAATGTATTTCTTTAACACCCCTAATTGATGTTATCAAAAGCAGACAGTCAACGAGAGAGAGAGAGAGAGAGAGAGAGAGAGAGAGAGAGAGAGAGAGAGAGAGAGAGAGAGAGAGAGAGAGAGAGGGAGAGAGAGAGAGAGAGAGAGAGAGAGAGAGGGGGGGGGGGGGGTCGGGGAGTAGGTGAGAGACAGAGGAGAGAGAGAGAGAGGAGAGAGAGAGAGAGAGAGAGTGAGAGAGAGAGAGAGAGAGGGAGGGAGGGGGAGAGACATACACACACATAGAGAGATCGAAAAAGCTGATACTAGCTGACTGGCTCACAGTTTTGTGTCAAACTTGCTAGATGGAACGCCTGGTTTTTTTTTTTTTTTGTTTTTTTTAACACCTGGTATAACAATTATCTTTTTATATTGAACATTTTATATACACTGTATACCACTTCTACACATAACATAGGGACGTTAGTTTTTATATGGATAAAAATATATCTTCTGAAAAGCAACACTTTTGTAGGTCCTCTGTGTGTTTTAGGTACCTTTGCCGGTGCAGTTAAATATAAATTGTCTATTTCGAGATATCTAGAGATAACAGGTTACTGTGACCCATTCACCACAAGATACTATGACGACAAGAGACAGAAATGTGTAGGTGCATCATTTCCTTGACATGCATAAATACATTTTTATTACAATTAAAAGTTATATATATATATATATATATATATATATATATATATATATATATATATATATATAAAGAAATAAGTAAATATTTAAATAACAACAAAAAGAAGCAAAAACAATTCAATATTCTGCAAAGAACTGTTAACATGTGCTATTATTTTGGAGCGGGAGTCAGTTCAAATGAAGCACGTGTTTTGCTAAGTCATTAAATTTTCGAATAGGTAGACGCTTCCTGAAATATATCTAAATACTTTCAGAGTTTAAAGAGGCCTTCAGCCTGTTTGACAAAGATGGCGACGGCAAAATCACGACTCGAGAGTTGGGAACCGTGATCAGATCGCTGGGCGGAACCGTCACCGACACAGAACTTCTTCAGATGGTGGCAGAAGTGGATTCCAACCGTTAGTGTGGAGAATACTTTGATTAATGTACTGGTGGGAAGAAATAAGGGAACACGTGGTACTTGAGACACAATTTAATTCACTACTAGAGTAGATATGTATAAAATACAAACATGTAATTTGGAACTGAATGTAATGCTAGTATCAGGCTGTCAACTGCAAGCAGACAGTTGGCCAACTCGACATTTGCGTTGTTCCCAATTTCCCCAACTTACGACGGGTGCGCTCAGATTAACAGCTAATGGGATATACGACGAGAATCAAGTCGTAAGAGCGCTCAGACTAGCAATTTGACAGTCGTAGAAGTCGTGACAGCAAAAGATTGGCCAACTTTCTGCTGGCATTTGATAGTCTTAGTTTGGCATTAGTAACAGTTAACTTTCTGATACTGTAGATAAGTGATCTGGTAGTAGTCAGTATTTGCTGTTACTATTTATATGTTCCCTTATTTCTTTCCATCAGTAGCATTGATATGCATTTATTTGAATAATCTATTAATTGATAAAAATCAAACAACGTATATGGACTATTCGACCAATAGCTGTATAAACGCAGATTCCACGAGCATAATCAGTATCTAACATTCAGGATTGTCTTAACGAGAGGATTTTAATTATGGATGGATGATATTATTCAAGTGAGGAGGTAGTTTTGGGGTTTGGAATTGTCTAAGGTATATGTTTTCGGGAGGTGTGCTTAAGAGGTGTTTGCTTGTATGTGTATGTGTGTGATTCTCTCTCTCTCTCTCTCTCTCTCTCTCTCTCTCTCTCTCTCTCTCTCTCTCTCTCTCTCTCTCTCTCTCTCTCTCTCTCTCTCTCTCTCTCTCTCTCTGTGTGTGTGTGTGTGTGTGTGTGTTTGTGTGTGTGCGCTCACGCGCGCGTGAGAGCGTATGTGGGAAGATTTTGATTGTTGAGCGAAACAGCTGAGGCCAGTAAATATAACAAACTATCTATATATGTACTTGCCAAGATATTTACACGTTTCAGTGTTTTGGCGTGTCCGTGTCTACAACTAAGCTAAACTATCTACATCCACTTAACAAAATGTTTTAATCGATGTTTGAATCATCATCATCACCATCATTGTTCAAAGACAATACATAGTAATTATATAATTGTGTTCTGTTTACAGAAAATGGAGTTATTGATTTCCCTGAATTCTTGACAATGATGGCAAAAACGAAAAAAAACCAGGACTCCGAGGAGGAACTTCTGGATGCATTCCAGGTGTTTGACAAAGATCAAAATGGTTACATCAGCGCCGCGGAACTACGTCACGTGATGACAAACCTGGGCGAGAAACTGACAGAAGAGGAAGTAGATGAAATGATTAGTGAGGCGGACAGAGATGGAGATGGACAAATTAACTATAGAGGTTTGTTACACAGCAGGCCATATCTAGAAGGGGATATTGGGGTGGAGAGGGGGGGAGGGGCAGGTGATTGTTAGAAACATATGGGAGAAAGTGCCCTTTTGTTTAGCTGTTCAGTGTTCTATATTACCGTATTCAGGTTATGGTTTGACTGCATCCTTCCCCCCCCCCCCCCAGTCCCTAGTTGTTTCAGGTATACACAGCATTGTCAAACATGTTGATAGGTACACACACAATTAATATAACGATTGATCAAAATATCGGAGGGAGGTATACACAGCATTGTCAGACATGTAGATAGGTACACACACAATTAATATAACGATTGATCAAAATATCGGAGGGAGGTATACACAGCATTGTCAAACATGTTGATAGGTACACACACAATTAATATAACGATTGATCAAAATATCGGAGGGAGGTATACACAGCATTGTCAAACATTTAGATAGGTACACACACAATTAATATAACGATTGCAAGAGACCAACATATTTAATAATGGACATGTCTTAATATTAATTTCTATTAACAACATCACTGCTTTTTACATTTCAGAATTTGTGAGAATGATGGTGAGCACGTAAAAATATGGACGGTGCACAGTTTAGTTATATTAACTTATGAGGACAACTCGTCGTGTTTTATACTCACATCGAACAAATTCCTCCAGGAGCCAGGTTAATGCCATTGTGGAAAGACCAAACGTTTACAGTTGTGTTATCATGCACATCTTTTCAGAAAATCATCGCTGCATTTAAACCATCCTTCGTTGTCTGTATTACCTTGATACACATTTAGTCAGTATATTGGTGTAGGAATCTATTATTCGTATGACAATGTACCGAATAAACGCGCAAGTTTTATATTTGCTAATTATAAAGGCTCTTCGTGTGTTCGGTAGTGACAGTAATTATAATTTCTATTAAAATGTCTATATACATTTCCACGCGTTTCAATATATTGTTATATAATTTGCAGCGGCGGATCCAATGGGGTTAGGGGTTTTAAACCCCTCTTTAGCTGCCAATTAAAAATAATTGAGTCTACCCTTACCCAGCGCCAACATATGGCCCTTCGTTGCTGGATGCACACCGTACAACATAACATTCTCAAGTGTGTTTGGTATTCTATCTTTGCCAGTTTTGTTAATGTTATAACAGCTGCAACAGTTTGACAACCAAACTTATTAAACTTACCCCACCTTCTCAAAATACCAGATCCGCCGCTGATTAGTACACTTTATGAAACAATACACTCTATAATTGTTGAGCTAAAATGCCAATTTTGATTTACGATTTTAATCCCAACTGCATACTACATAACAAAACATTGACCATACAAGATGATGTGCACTATATTTTTGCAATGAATGAATAGTTTGAAGGATTCACACGATGTATATATACACAAACAGAATGTAAACAAACATTACATCAGTCGTTCATACATAATTTCTGATATGCATTTATATTAGGGGCTAACATAAATGTGGTTAAGAAATCACCAAAAACGAGAATCTAGACGTAACCGTGACGTAAAAAGGCAACTTTAATAAAGAGACTGCACAATGCATGACACAAATTTAAAGAACAAAATGTATTTAATTATTAAAATTGTCAACTTGAAACAAAATTATACAAAGAACAAAAATATGTATTTACTAAGTTCGATAACAAAATTGTTTTAATCGAAAAGGTTCTTCAGAACGTGATTGTATTAAAGGGAAATAACTCCACTGAGCTTATAGATATTTACGCCTCCACAAGTTCAAAGCAACAAATAATTACTCCCAAGATAAAATGTTATGTTCTCTAGGAGTTTAAGCGCGTTTCAAATTAGTTTAGTTTTTAACGATATTGGTCGGAAACTTGAACGAATATCCAGTTTTGCTGTTACAATTAGGCCTAACGTCAGTATATTTGGAAAGTCGTATACAGTGTACACAATGGTCATTAATTTAAACATGCTGTCCCTCACCACTGGTAGGGTGGGAGGTTAAATACAACTCCTAGTAGAGACTAATACTGATAATATACAATTCTAGATGGGATGCGGTTAAGGGTATACTTTCAAGTTAATTATTTTAATTGTAGATGCTCAAAAGAACATTGAACCATGCATGTTAAACTGAATATTAAGGTAAACAAACATAGGGAACCGTGCACCCATTATACCCGCCCTTCCCCTGAATATTATGAAGACGTTCAATAAACAGTTAGTCTATTGGTGTAGCAGACTTTATCCTATAACTTACCCATATCTGTCATAAACCCATGTGGTAATTTAGAGTATTAACCCGGTTAATAATGGTATGCAAATTTGCAAGGTCTCTAGGTAATGTGTTGCTGTGGATGGGTCATTTGCTTACAAGCCAACAAGACCTGTGTACCTGAGCGTAACGTTTATCAAAGATTTATTCAAAATGCGTGACGTCAAACTAATTTGTGCTGATCGTAATGATGTCATATTACAGATGGCGACGACTATAGTACTAACCAAACATTATATTAAAATGTTATTTAGAAGTGTTATAGGATAAATAGAATTCGCTACTCGTGTTTTTTTTAATATGTATAATGTCAACCTTGTCTAGTTAATCGGTATTTGTCTCGGCAGAGCCTCGACAAATATCGATTAACGTAGACTCGGTTGATATTTTCCATATTAAAAAAAAATACTCGTGACGAATCCTCTATATGTTTTATATCGTCCACGTCAAAAATTGTATTATATGGGCGTATACGTACATGTGTACTGTAATTACGTCGTCCTATATTGAGCTCAAAGTACAATCGATATATTTTATTTCCTTTGCTCGTAAAACCGAAAGCATCCCTATGCACGTGGAATATCATATTTACTTTATATTTACGACACTCTTCCCCCCAAAACATCAAATCGACCACTATAATGTTTGCCACATTAAAGAAGAATATAAGACTCCATCATATGCGGTCATGTGAGATAGAAAAAGAATACCCAAGGAAGTGGGCATTCCCATGTGTTAAGCGCAACCACATAGAACTATCTTTCATAGCTTTGTTTCATGGGATGGATCTGTCCTATACACCCAAGAATAAGAGAAAGAATTTCATTACATTCATTCGTTAAACACTACATTTTCATGGCACTTCGATGTTTAAGGAAGTGCCCCTCCCCCCCCCCCCCCCCCCCCCCCCCCCCACCCGAATTGTTCCTTTGGATCCGCGCCTGCGACGTTACTTTCGGTCACATGATTAAATGTATTTTCTATGAAGTAGGCCATGTGACATGTAAGAGCGGGATCCCGTTTCCCGCCCTGGGTTATGCTAATCATGAAGAGACAATATTTGATGAACTACTTTCTGCGCAGACCCAGCACAATGCGGTTTATTCAAACACTACTTGACGTCCATGTAAATCACTAACAGGACTAGCCGGTTTTCAGAACGCTCGGCTAGACTGGAGGGTCGAAAACCGGTTAAACAGGACACCTCCGAGTCGACGTTCGCCTTAAGACCTGCTCGGCCACACAGGATATAAACTCCATGGTTAGCAAACCATGTAATCAGTCTCTTACAAGACCCTTCATAGTTTCTCCATGCCAAACTGTTTAGTTCTGTGTTACGAGTAAATCGATAGTAGCTCAATGTTGTATCCCGATTCTGGGCATTAAACAAAACAATTGCTTGCTTAAAAGAGTATCTTATGTGGCGGCAGAGTTCTCGTAATGCTGAGATGAGCATTGAAGATAACGTATTTTAAGTTTGGATATAAACATGAATACTAATACTAATACACAAGTGGGCCCAATTCCACGAAACGTCGTAAGCCTAATGTTGCTCGTACAAACGTAACTCTACGACTAAACCACAGGTCGTATTACTATTAACAGTGCAGGTAATGACGTAATTGTCTGCGTGAAATAGATGCCAACCACATGTAAACGTACGAGTGCTAGTCGCAGACGTAAACTTACGATGTTTTGTGAGATTGGCTCCAGTCGAGCAGTTCATCTAGCCAAGGCGTCACGCCGGACATTATGCTTGAACCTACACACGAAATAAATTGACCATGGCTAAAAAGAAATATCACCAGAATGACATAATGAAGACAATTTCATACGACAGCCACCTGTCCATATAGGACACTTCAAATACGTTTCCAACCCCTCGTGTGTCTTCTAAAACATCCCTTTGGCTGGTCCTTTCAATGGTCGTTTTAAACAGGTTTAAGTTAACATATATAAATGTTCTGTAGATATTAGTTTTATACAACTTAAACTTTAAAAGCAATATTTTAGGTGGTTAACACAGAGAGAGAAAACCGTGTTTAACAATCTAAGCTATTTTCGTTTCATACTTGATTATTGTAGTATGCATAAGGACAATTTAAAGAAAATAACAAATATATCTGCCGTACTGATTTTAAGCTTAAAACTAAATTAAGTTTTAAAAAACCCCCACACATTTCCTTTCTTCTTCCATATTTTAATTTTGTGCGTTAGATACTAGATTTAAATAAAATAAAACTCTTCACAGAACAGGGCATGTTAAAGTGTAAATAATTTATTGTCGCCCATCTTATTCACAATCCAGTTTTTGCGTAGTTTGACAATGACATAATTATTACTTTATAAATAAACTGCACGCGGTATATCTTAAGACTGTGAGCAAGCGACTCGAGTTGTACGCATGCGTAAGTATTTACCTCCCAGGTATTGGCGTTCGGAATTCAAAACATTGACACGAGTGCTCCAGTTATAGATAAGTAGAATAGGTAACGTTTGTCGCATTGCGCATTCACTTGACCAATCAAATACATTCGGGAAATTTTCCATTTTCAAAACAGTCACACGGTAAATATAACACGGCCCGCCTCTGTATTGTAGTGTTTAAGTCACCGCCCTTACAGCTGATGGGCAATGGGTTCGCATCGCAGTACAGGCTCCCACTAAGAGTGAGGTTTAAGGTCTCAATGGGAAGATGCAAGGCCACAGCACCGACTTCTGTCTGTTAAACAACTAACAAATCCCTTACTGTCCAGATAGCTGATCTGTATGTCCAGGACAGCGTGCTTGGACAATAAATGGATAGTAGAACTTACGTTGAAAATGTTAACCGACCTAGAATGTGACTATACCTCATTATATGGGTATGGGCTTATGACGTTGACTAACGGTACATGATACCACATGGTGTTTGTCTACTGGTATATTATACTATTCTGACTGTAAGACGAGTGGGAAAAAGATTAATCTATGGGGTGGAAGTGAAATTCTTTTCTTATGTCAACTAATTACCCTCTGCTCTGAACAGACAGCCGACATATGCCCGTGACAGGGAACGTCAATATAGACACGAACATAACTTTAACTTGAACAACTTTAGTTTATTTCTGTCTGCCCAGTTAATTGACATAATCAAAGCGTTGTATAAAATTGTCAGTTGTATTGTCATATTCAAAGTAATTTAATGTTGCTTGTCTTGCAACTTTTATTTCTCTTTTCCTTGTTCTCTATTTGGTTCTTTCCTTCTGCTCTCTCTGCTTCACTCCCCCCCCCTCTCTCTCTCTCTCTCTCTCTCTCTCTCTCTCTCTCTCTCTCTCTCTCTCTCTCTCTCTCGCTCTCGCTCTCAGACACACTTATTCACAAACAGGTACGCAAACATTCGCGCGTACAGTCACTGACACAAACACACATATCTAGATACGTTTGCACGCTCGAGCTCACTGCACCAGATAGCCGAGTACTCTGACTGTATAACTGTCCAAATGTCCGTCTAGCTCTCTTACAGTCAGAGTACTCGGGCTATGCACCAGAGAGATGTTCTTTTAATAAGGTGTATTTCAGTTTCAAACATTTTGATTACAAAATTCATGCACATGCATACGTCACTGAATGGCCATTTACAACAAATCCTCGATACCGTGTGCTTATTGTTTCCCGAAAACACATTGAAAAATCTTTCTGAGTTGGAATTTATTAATCAATGCCCCACAGTTCATTTAAACAGGATATGCTAGTATCATAGATCATAAAAAAACAAAAAAAACAACAATCAAAATTCTAATTTTATCAATCTATTTTTAACCAGACTAAACTTAGCTTTGTGGATCAGATAAAAAGTGAAACACTCCACTAGGAAGTGTTATGTGGCATTGCATGACGTTACACGCTAAACCGGTAATCATATTTGAATATTTAAATATGTCTTCCTTGTTGACCTACTAACTTAATTGTGCCACTTTATGTAAAGCCTGGTTGTTGGATAATAAATAAGATATTAAACTCGCTACCATTTCATATCAAGTTATTTCCCTCGTGAAATACTTTGTATTGGCCATTCGCTACAGCTCGTAACAAATGGTAGCCTAATGATTTCAGTGGAGATATAAATAATATACGAAATATAAGCTCGAATAGTATCATATAGATAGTACATCTAGTCTACTTAATGAATGACTAAATTTACAGATAAAGTAAAGTTTCAGTTTGCTTTGTTTACCAACACTACTAGAGCACATTGATTATTAATAATCGGCTATTGGATGTTAAACATTTGGTACTTTTGACGTATAGTCTTACAGAGGAAACCCGCTACACTTTTCTATTAGCAGCAAGGGATCTTTTATATGCACCATCCCAAAGAGAGGTTATCACATACCATGTGATATACCAGTTGTGGTTCACTGGCTGGAACGAGAAATAGACAAAAATTTATAAGCGCAATGACGGGAATCGATCCGAGACCGACCGCGCATCAGGCGTGCGCTTTACCACTGTGCTACGTCCCGCCCCTAAATGTACAGAGAAGTTATTAACATCCTTAGGACGAGTGTAGGTATTTTAGTATAGGTTTCACAATAGTATACACGACAACCCACATGGCGTTAGTTAAATGTACAGAGAAGTTATTAACATCCTTAGGACGAGTGTAGGTATTTTAGTATAGGTTTCACAATAGTATACACGACAACCCACATGACGTTAGTTAAATGTACAGAGAAGTTATTAACATCCTTAGGACGAGTGTAGGTATTTTAGTATAGGTTTCACAATAGTATACACGACAACCCACATGACGTTAGTTAAATGTACAGAGAAGTTATTAACATCCTTAGGACGAGTGTAGGTATTTTAGTATAGGTTTCACAATAGTATACACGACAACCCACATGACGTTAGTTAAATGTACAGAGAAGTTATTAACATCCTTAGGACGAGTGTAGGTATTTTAGTATAGGTTTCACAATAGTATACACGACAACCCACATGACGTTAGTTAAATGTACAGAGAAGTTATTAACATCCTTAGGACGAGTGTAGGTATTTTAGTATAGGTTTCACAATAGTATACACGACAACCCACATGACGTTAGTTAAATGTACAGAGAAGTTATTAACATCCTTAGGACGAGTGTAGGTATTTTAGTATAGGTTTCACAATAGTATACACGACAACCCACATGACGTTAGTTAAATGTACAGAGAAGTTATTAACATCCTTAGGACGAGTGTAGGTATTTTAGTATAGGTTTCACAATAGTATACACGACAACCCACATGACGTTAGTTAAATGTACAGAGAAGTTATTAACATCCTTAGGACGAGTGTAGGTATTTTAGTATAGGTTTCACAATAGTATACACGACAACCCACATGACGTTAGTTAAATGTACAGAGAAGTTATTAACATCCTTAGGACGAGTGTAGGTATTTTAGTATAGGTTTCACAATAGTATACACGACAACCCACATGACGTTAGTTAAATGTACAGAGAAGTTATTAACATCCTTAGGACGAGTGTAGGTATTTTAGTATAGGTTTCACAATAGTATACACGACAACCCACATGACGTTAGTTAAATGTACAGAGAAGTTATTAACATCCTTAGGACGAGTGTAGGTATTTTAGTATAGGTTTCACAATAGTATACACGACAACCCACATGACGTTAGTTAAATGTACAGAGAAGTTATTAACATCCTTAGGACGAGTGTAGGTATTTTAGTATAGGTTTCACAATAGTATACACGACAACCCACATGACGTTAGTTAAATGTACAGAGAAGTTATTAACATCCTTAGGACGAGTGTAGGTATTTTAGTATAGGTTTCACAATAGTATACACGACAACCCACATGACGTTAGTTAAATGTACAGAGAAGTTATTAACATCCTTAGGACGAGTGTAGGTATTTTAGTATAGGTTTCACAATAGTATACACGACAACCCACATGACGTTAGTTAAATGTACAGAGAAGTTATTAACATCCTTAGGACGAGTGTAGGTATTTTAGTATAGGTTTCACAATAGTATACACGACAACCCACATGACGTTAGTTAAATGTACAGAGAAGTTATTAACATCCTTAGGACGAGTGTAGGTATTTTAGTATAGGTTTCACAATAGTATACACGACAACCCACATGGCGTTAGTTAAATGTACAGAGAAGTTATTAACATCCTTAGGACGAGTGTAGGTATTTTAGTATAGGTTTCACAATAGTATACACGACAACCCACATGACGTTAGTTAAATGTACAGAGAAGTTATTAACATCCTTAGGACGAGTGTAGGTATTTTAGTATAGGTTTCACAATAGTATACACGACAACCCACATGACGTTAGTTAAATGTACAGAGAAGTTATTAACATCCTTAGGACGAGTGTAGGTATTTTAGTATAGGTTTCACAATAGTATACACGACAACCCACATGACGTTAGTTAAATGTACAGAGAAGTTATTAACATCCTTAGGACGAGTGTAGGTATTTTAGTATAGGTTTCACAATAGTATACACGACAACCCACATGACGTTAGTTAAATGTACAGAGAAGTTATTAACATCCTTAGGACGAGTGTAGGTATTTTAGTATAGGTTTCACAATAGTATACACGACAACCCACATGACGTTAGTTAAATGTACAGAGAAGTTATTAACATCCTTAGGACGAGTGTAGGTATTTTAGTATAGGTTTCACAATAGTATACACGACAACCCACATGACGTTAGTTAAATGTACAGAGAAGTTATTAACATCCTTAGGACGAGTGTAGGTATTTTAGTATAGGTTTCACAATAGTATACACGACAACCCACATGACGTTAGTTAAATGTACAGAGAAGTTATTAACATCCTTAGGACGAGTGTAGGTATTTTAGTATAGGTTTCACAATAGTATACACGACAACCCACATGACGTTAGTTAAATGTACAGAGAAGTTATTAACATCCTTAGGACGAGTGTAGGTATTTTAGTATAGGTTTCACAATAGTATACACGACAACCCACATGACGTTAGTTAAATGTACAGAGAAGTTATTAACATCCTTAGGACGAGTGTAGGTATTTTAGTATAGGTTTCACAATAGTATACACGACAACCCACATGACGTTAGTTAAATGTACAGAGAAGTTATTAACATCCTTAGGACGAGTGTAGGTATTTTAGTATAGGTTTCACAATAGTATACACGACAACCCACATGACGTTAGTTAAATGTACAGAGAAGTTATTAACATCCTTAGGACGAGTGTAGGTATTTTAGTATAGGTTTCACAATAGTATACACGACAACCCACATGACGTTAGTTAAATGTACAGAGAAGTTATTAACATCCTTAGGACGAGTGTAGGTATTTTAGTATAGGTTTCACAATAGTATACACGACAACCCACATGACGTTAGTTAAATGTACAGAGAAGTTATTAACATCCTTAGGACGAGTGTAGGTATTTTAGTATAGGTTTCACAATAGTATACACGACAACCCACATGACGTTAGTTAAATGTACAGAGAAGTTATTAACATCCTTAGGACGAGTGTAGGTATTTTAGTATAGGTTTCACAATAGTATACACGACAACCCACATGACGTTAGTTAAATGTACAGAGAAGTTATTAACATCCTTAGGACGAGTGTAGGTATTTTAGTATAGGTTTCACAATAGTATACACGACAACCCACATGACGTTAGTTAAATGTACAGAGAAGTTATTAACATCCTTAGGACGAGTGTAGGTATTTTAGTATAGGTTTCACAATAGTATACACGACAACCCACATGACGTTAGTTAAATGTACAGAGAAGTTATTAACATCCTTAGGACGAGTGTAGGTATTTTAGTATAGGTTTCACAATAGTATACACGACAACCCACATGACGTTAGTTAAATGTACAGAGAAGTTATTAACATCCTTAGGACGAGTGTAGGTATTTTAGTATAGGTTTCACAATAGTATACACGACAACCCACATGACGTTAGTTAAATGTACAGAGAAGTTATTAACATCCTTAGGACGAGTGTAGGTATTTTAGTATAGGTTTCACAATAGTATACACGACAACCCACATGACGTTAGTTAAATGTACAGAGAAGTTATTAACATCCTTAGGAC
Organism: Gigantopelta aegis; assembly: GCF_016097555.1. Taxonomy (NCBI): domain Eukaryota; kingdom Metazoa; phylum Mollusca; class Gastropoda; order Neomphalida; family Peltospiridae; genus Gigantopelta; species Gigantopelta aegis. Next base: position 101,700,299 of record NC_054702.1, on the reverse strand, counting down.
GAGTGTAGGTATTTTAGTATAGGTTTCACAATAGTATACACGACAACCCACATGACGTTAGTTAAATGTACAGAGAAGTTATTAACATCCTTAGGACGAGTGTAGGTATTTTAGTATAGGTTTCACAATAGTATACACGACAACCCACATGACGTTAGTTAAATGTACAGAGAAGTTATTAACATCCTTAGGACGAGTGTAGGTATTTTAGTATAGGTTTCACAATAGTATACACGACAACCCACATGACGTTAGTTAAATGTACAGAGAAGTTATTAACATCCTTAGGACGAGTGTAGGTATTTTAGTATAGGTTTCACAATAGTATACACGACAACCCACATGACGTTAGTTAAATGTACAGAGAAGTTATTAACATCCTTAGGACGAGTGTAGGTATTTTAGTATAGGTTTCACAATAGTATACACGACAACCCACATGACGTTAGTTAAATGTACAGAGAAGTTATTAACATCCTTAGGACGAGTGTAGGTATTTTAGTATAGGTTTCACAATAGTATACACGACAACCCACATGACGTTAGTTAAATGTACAGAGAAGTTATTAACATCCTTAGGACGAGTGTAGGTATTTTAGTATAGGTTTCACAATAGTATACACGACAACCCACATGACGTTAGTTAAATGTACAGAGAAGTTATTAACATCCTTAGGACGAGTGTAGGTATTTTAGTATAGGTTTCACAATAGTATACACGACAACCCACATGACGTTAGTTAAATGTACAGAGAAGTTATTAACATCCTTAGGACGAGTGTAGGTATTTTAGTATAGGTTTCACAATAGTATACACGACAACCCACATGACGTTAGTTAAATGTACAGAGAAGTTATTAACATCCTTAGGACGAGTGTAGGTATTTTAGTATAGGTTTCACAATAGTATACACGACAACCCACATGACGTTAGTTAAATGTACAGAGAAGTTATTAACATCCTTAGGACGAGTGTAGGTATTTTAGTATAGGTTTCACAATAGTATACACGACAACCCACATGACGTTAGTTAAATGTACAGAGAAGTTATTAACATCCTTAGGACGAGTGTAGGTATTTTAGTATAGGTTTCACAATAGTATACACGACAACCCACATGACGTTAGTTAAATGTACAGAGAAGTTATTAACATCCTTAGGACGAGTGTAGGTATTTTAGTATAGGTTTCACAATAGTATACACGACAACCCACATGACGTTAGTTAAATGTACAGAGAAGTTATTAACATCCTTAGGACGAGTGTAGGTATTTTAGTATAGGTTTCACAATAGTATACACGACAACCCACATGACGTTAGTTAAATGTACAGAGAAGTTATTAACATCCTTAGGACGAGTGTAGGTATTTTAGTATAGGTTTCACAATAGTATACACGACAACCCACATGACGTTAGTTAAATGTACAGAGAAGTTATTAACATCCTTAGGACGAGTGTAGGTATTTTAGTATAGGTTTCACAATAGTATACACGACAACCCACATGACGTTAGTTAAATGTACAGAGAAGTTATTAACATCCTTAGGACGAGTGTAGGTATTTTAGTATAGGTTTCACAATAGTATACACGACAACCCACATGACGTTAGTTAAATGTACAGAGAAGTTATTAACATCCTTAGGACGAGTGTAGGTATTTTAGTATAGGTTTCACAATAGTATACACGACAACCCACATGACGTTAGTTAAATGTACAGAGAAGTTATTAACATCCTTAGGACGAGTGTAGGTATTTTAGTATAGGTTTCACAATAGTATACACGACAACCCACATGACGTTAGTTAAATGTACAGAGAAGTTATTAACATCCTTAGGACGAGTGTAGGTATTTTAGTATAGGTTTCACAATAGTATACACGACAACCCACATGACGTTAGTTAAATGTACAGAGAAGTTATTAACATCCTTAGGACGAGTGTAGGTATTTTAGTATAGGTTTCACAATAGTATACACGACAACCCACATGACGTTAGTTAAATGTACAGAGAAGTTATTAACATCCTTAGGACGAGTGTAGGTATTTTAGTATAGGTTTCACAATAGTATACACGACAACCCACATGACGTTAGTTAAATGTACAGAGAAGTTATTAACATCCTTAGGACGAGTGTAGGTATTTTAGTATAGGTTTCACAATAGTATACACGACAACCCACATGACGTTAGTTAAATGTACAGAGAAGTTATTAACATCCTTAGGACGAGTGTAGGTATTTTAGTATAGGTTTCACAATAGTATACACGACAACCCACATGACGTTAGTTAAATGTACAGAGAAGTTATTAACATCCTTAGGACGAGTGTAGGTATTTTAGTATAGGTTTCACAATAGTATACACGACAACCCACATGACGTTTGTTAAATGGACGTCACTTTCCAGATGCGTGGGACATTTGACATTTAAATCACGATTTTAACTCAGTCGAGTTTGAAATACGAACGAAGATAAACAAAATAGTGACCATTTGAGGCTGTTCTAACACCACACATACACCATTTATTTACTGTGAACACGCGATCTGCATGAAACAACAGTCGGCAAATACCCGCTTTAACCAGGTGATCAGCCATGTTAAATACCAGTATGTAGTACACAGACGGTCGTCAGAAGAACAGTTATGTGAAAAATCACTGAGAACACTTTTTTGTCCCATGGCAAACGTTGGAAGATACTATTTTATTTGGATCTAAAGAAGAACACAGTTCTCATAAAATGGTACGTTAAAAGTTCAATTACACATACATGTGGTAATACATTTTTGTTTTATTTTCTAATGATTTTATCAAACATTCGTGAAAGAAAAAAGCCTGGAATGTTCCAACATACTATAACATCATTTTTGTTCGTGGACGTCTGATATTCGTGTAAAACGTCGACTAGTGCAGTCAACGAATGTAAGAAAACATCTAAAATATAAAGCATCAATGCATATTATAATACAAATTTTTGATCCACGAATTTAAGTACCCAACGAAATGTGTTTCTTACGAAACTGTAAGCCCACGAAAACAAAAGATTTCACAGTATTATATAAAAAAAATATTTGATTGACTTTTCTGTGATGTTGGCGCACATTTCAAATCCCAATGGTCTAGTGAATTAAAACTATAGAGGCCAATATCTACTGATTTGCATTGTGCGATTTGATGCAATCAAACAACTAAAATTATTCTCTAAAGTTAGAAGAAAATTGTAATCAATCATCAAGTTTAAATTGTACTGTTCTTTAAAAAAAAAAAAAATCAGGATTGCTGTTATTTCGTCTTCACCGCTTTATAATTAGGTAATATATTTTTGTTTCTTCAAAAACTATGAACCCACAAAATCTGTAGAATGGAATGCAAAGTGCATTTATTTAAGCCAATATCGATTTAATGCCTTTTATTGAAGAAATGCAACATACTTTTCAGTTCAATAAATTATCTTTAATTCTTATTTTAAAAAATTAAATATGCATGAATATTATATTTTTAATCAGTATAACAAATTTCACAACTGTGAAATGTTGATTTTTCTCCTGCAGGTAGACCAACTGACTGAAGATCAAATAAATGGTAAGTGCCATGTTCTAATATATATTAGTCAAACTTCACAATAGGCTAGGGGTTTGGGGTGTTACTCAAGGGTAGCACGCTCATCTGAGGTACGATGGGTCGTATGGTCGATCGATCTCATTGGACCTGTTCCCCTTAAACATTGAAGTGACCCCGTGTTAACAATTTATTTAACAACTAGTTTAGTTTGGAAATCTCTCTCTCTCTCTCTCTCTCTCTCTCTCTCTCTCTCTCTCTCTCTCTCTCTCTCTCTCTCTCTCTCTCTCTCTCTCTCTCTCTCTCTCATCTCTTACTAACTGGTCACTATGTCTACATACACGCACACTCTCTTGTTTTTCAGGGAGCTGGTCTGTGCGCTTTTACCATTGGTTCCCTCCGTAAAATATTTTTGGGTCCGCCCTTGCTCCATGTTCAAGTTTCTGGGTTACCCTCAAGACATTGTCTTTCAAGAGCTACGTACTATATAGAGACTAGACAAAATGGTCTGGTGCTTATAAAACGTTTAAGGTCTTGACCCGAGACTCTAATAGAGTCTGACCGGCCTCGGTGGCGTCGTGGCAGGCCATCGGTCTACAGGCTGATAGGAACTGGGTTCGGATCCCAGTCGAGGCATGAGAGTTTTAATCCAGATACCGACTCCAAACCCTGAGTGAATGCTCCGCAAGGCTCAATGGGTAGGTGTAAACCACTTGCACCGACCAGTGATCCATAACTGGTTCAACAAAGGCCATGGTTTGTGCTATCCTGCCTATGGGAAGCGCAAATAAAAGATCCCTTGCTGCTAATCGGAAGAGTAGGCCATGTAGTGGCGACAGCGGGTTTCCTCTCAAAATCTGTGTGGTCCTTAACCATATGTCTGACGCCATATAACCGTAAATAAAATGTGTTGAGTGCGTCGTTAAATAAAACATTTTTTTCTTTCTTTCTTTCTAATAGAGTCTGAGACGTGAATGTCATGGCAACGACATATGCATGTATGCATGTGACGTCATTAGCGATTGAGTCTGGACTCTAAAAGTTTTATAAGCACATTCAGAGTCAGCTGGGGTAGCGCACGCCTGTCATGGGAAATTGTTTGGGTGGGTGGAAGAGGGGGCACTTGTGGTGCTATTGAATGTTTAATGTCCAGTAGGATTAAGTCCCAAATATAAAAGATTATGCAGTTTTTGAGGTGACTTGGCGCATACTTTGGAACAGTTTATCTAGACAACCAAGAACACAAATATGGTAAGCAAGAAACTGTAAGCTCCAACCAAAATTATAGTTAAAGTTTGTATTATTTAACGACACCACTAGAGCACAATGATTTATTAATCATCAGCTACTGAATGTCAAACATATGTTAATTCCGACATATAGCTTTAGAGAGGAAACCCACTACATGTTTCCATTAGTAGCAAGGGGTATTTTATATGCACCATCCCACAGACAGGATATCACATACCACAACCTTTGATATACCAATCGTGGTGCACGAGAAATAGCCTAATGGGCCCACCGACGGGGATCGATCCTAGACTGAGAGCGCAGCAGGCTAGCGTTTTACCACTGAGCTCAACCATAAATACAATACAGTCTTTTAGATGAATACGTGCCTTTAACATAGCTAATTACGTAAACTACTGTTTTGTTTTTCACCAAGACATCAAGGAAGCATTCAGTTTGTTTGACAAGGACGGAAGCGGCGCCATCAGCACCACTGAGCTGGGCACCGTAATGAGGTCACTGGGTCAGACGCCGACACAGGCGGAACTACGCGACATGATCAACGAGGTGGACGTCGACGGTGTGTACTGAATGTTGTTGTTGTTGTCACACATAACGCCGAGTTGCGTGTTCAGGAGGCCGAGCGCTCGCGAACAATTTGACTGGTACAATCGTCTTCTATCATATCATATCTCAGGTTAGCCGCAAAAAACAGTCTAGCGACCGCAATCGCTTACGCTCCTGAACTGCCTCTGGCTGAGATAACGGAATATATTGCATATTATTCTTCAGGTTGCATTCTGCCAAATAAAATCCGATATACGACAAAGTTAACACGTGTATCTTCAAAGTACTATATCTATAAAAGCAAGCAAATTATGAACCATAATCGTGTTTACCATAATGTCTCACCAAAAGAATTAACTTGGTTTCTTTTCGATATAATATGTTTTGTACAAAAGTGTAATAATATGTTATAATTAGGTGTCCCATGAATGTTTCAAGCACATTAAGACATTAACACAGTGATAGTGCATGAAATAAAATTGCATGCAGGGTTTATTGCCCAGAAAAAAGCACCTTATTTGACAACCACTCAAATTAGATTTTATCACCAACGGTAGGACTGGCTGCATTAACTGTTCTATTAAATGTTTGGATCACTACGAACTTTGACCCAGGCAGATGCTATTTGGTATAAAACTACTTTCAAAACTAAAGTTATTTTTAAGGCTCAACTTGAAAATATTTTACACTGTATATAACTTACAAAATACGATACACGTATTTCTTAAGACAACGCTGATAAGAACAAGTCCTCTAAGAAGTGTTTAAGTTTAAACTATTAAAACTTAAATGAAAACGAAGTAGATTATGGGAAACCACATACTAGTATGACCTTAAAATGTTACATGTAATGTTGACTGTATTCTTTTCAATATTGTATTTGTAAGTGAGAACTGTTTTCACTTGTAAAAACAGCCTTTAGACTAAACGTTTTATTTAAACGAATGCAGTAAATTATATTAATAATGTATTAGTCTACTTAAGAGAAGCACCTATTGAAGCCTCTTCTTTCTTTGATGAAGATATTGTTTTACTAAGATGAATATTTTCGAGCGTAAATGTGTTACCATTTCCATAATTCTGTACTCTGTAATAACAAAAGTATAAAATCGCAATCACATCTGAAGAAGTATGTCGCTAACTGTACAAGAAAGAGTTAAGTAAATATATTAACAAATGTAATGAAATAAATATTTTGGTGTAGAATGAATCTCTATTAGATGCAATGTTTTGCTTTACCCTGTTCAGTTTTATTAATATTCCATTTTTACTTGCAATTCTTTCAGCTCTGTTCTGTTCCATGCTGCTTTGGTCTGTTCCGTTTGGTTCTGATCTTTTCCAGTCTACTCTGTTCTGTTCTGTTCTGTCCCATTCTGCTCTGATCGGTTCTGCTCTGCTCTGCTCTGTTCTGTTCTGTTCTTCTGTTCTGTTTCGTTTTGCTCTGCCCTATTCTGTCCTGTTTCTTCTTTCAACGTGCTCTGCCGCCCCGTACATCCCATCACTTTACAATGTAAAAAATGTTGTCTCGCAGGTAATGGTAGTATCGAGTTTAACGAGTTCCTCACGATGGTGTCGCGGAAGATGGCGGACTGCATGGACACGGAGGAGGAGATGCGTAAAGCCTTCAAGGTGTTCGACAAGGACGGAAGCGGATCCATCAGCGCCGCAGAGCTCCGCTTCGTCATGAGCAACCTGGGCGAGAAACTTACCGACGAGGAGGTCGAGGAGATGGTCAGAGAGGCCGACAACGACGGCAACGGCGAGATCGACTACGAAGGTGAGTGTATGGGACATACACGATTTGTTTATAGAACTAGGGTTGTCACGATACACCGACCTCACGTTACGATACGTACCACGATACCTGATTCGCAGTGTTTTCACTGTAAAACAATAGGTTGAAGCTTAGGTGAAGTGATTTTAAAATAAGTTATAAAACCGATAAAATAAAAACACCGATGAAACATATTTTTTTAATGTAGAAATACCACATAATAGACATATTGACATGTCAATAAGTGCATACCAGTACAATTTAGTGCAAGTAAATCAATACAGAATTAATATAGGAATCGATACATGGTCAAAATAGGAATCGATACACAAGCAAGGGCATCGTGTATTGTATCGTCAGCAGTAGTATCGTGATGCATCGATGGATCGGTGTATCGTGACATTCCCAATACATAGTATTCTACAAAAGTAGCTTTTATAAGAGAGTTTTATATCTGGGCTGTATCTAAGACGGGGTGGGATGGGGGGTAAAAACAAATCGGGGCACAGCAGTATATAAGCGACGTAAAGGGACACTGATCTCGGTGGTGTAGTCGGTAAGCCATCGGTCTTGGGGATAGTGGAGCTGGGTTCTCATCCAGGTACCGGCTCTCAGTCAGAGCGAGTTTTAATGGCTTACTGGGGAGATGTAAGGCATCGATTTCTCTCTAACTGATAACTTACCCACTGTCCTGGACAGCTAGCGCAAATAGCTAACGTGTGTTCTTGAACAGTAATCGGATATAGGCTCGAAATAAATTGAACTAAAATGAAATTAAAAGGATAAATCTTGATTAAAAGGATTTTTGGGAGGTATTTTGTGGCAGGTAACTATCCCTGCCCATACGTGGTACGGTCATGTTTGAACAAGTACCGCTAATGCCGCTACTACTACAGACAGGGGACGTCTGAAGTGTCTTTTTTTTAAATATGATTGTCGTGTTTAGATTTTAGATACTCGAACGTATGATTGCCAGTGTTATAACATATCCTGGTATATCAAAAGAAATAACAACAAGAAAAGCAATGAAAATATCAGGGGTAACCAAATATAGAAAGAAAACAAAAGAGAAAGAACAAAAGAAAGAAAGAAAGAAATAAAGAAAGAAATTGAAGATTCAGTAGTAGTTGGTAATCAACAACCTAACCATGTTCTTAATCTGAAATATTTTTCTTTCAGAATTTGTTGCGATGATGACTAGAAAGTGATCTCCAGTTTAAACCAGTGGATTATATCAGAGATAAAAAGACAAGTTACCAGATGCCAGTCACTTAGACATTTTCTGAAGAAAAGACGTAACCTGCTGACTACACATTAAATCACAATCGTATTCAAAGTTGTCTGAGGAATATTTGAACAAAATTGTGATGTAATTACATTTACCTGTCATCTTCTTACCAGATACAACATACAAATCGACTTCACCGTGGCATGAATTACTGGCATAAATAACTCAGGACAGTTGTGTAATATATATATGCATTCGTGCAGGTGAAAGCATTTTACAGTTAAATGTCTTTGGAATGTACGCGTCCATACAGATGTTAAATAAATGCATACAAAACATTGATAATCTTAAATATGTATTTGGTTGTTACGTGTGCTTTATGACAAGTTACGGACACTTGGTTTACCACTGTGATCTGTTCTAAGTTATAAATCACATACATGTTAATGTATTTACCAAAATGGATACTTGGAGTGTAACTCTATATGCATAATGTCATTATAACATTTAACAATTGAAAAACAAATATGTGTTGCTTCGATACGTAGTACTACAGGAAATGAAGTCACGTGTCGTAATTAACACTTTCCGAAGTCTCCACATTAAGTTTACGGATTAATATTGTATATGGTTTTGATACACTGAACTGTTGGTACAGATGTATAGCTATAGTACGTTACAATGAGATAAGCACACCAAAACTTAATAGATAATAATGTTTCAAAGCTACAATAAACTGTCAATAAATATCAGGTCCTAATACATAAGACAATAACCTATTTTATTTCACCACATACGTATGATGATCGTATGACGGGGATCAATCCCAGACCGAGCACTTTACCACTGGGCTACGTCCCGTCCCAGGAACGACTTTATAAGTTTCTAATTATTAAATATCATTCTCTCACACCAAGCGCATGCATACATGACAACTTTTAACATATGTCACAGCATGTTCATTTCATCTTCACTTTAACATTACTCCAATATGATTTGTAACAAAACCACATGTACTCTACTACCATTGACCATGAGAAATGGCGTTTCCTATTTCACTTTACAATACTGCTGCTTTAATGAGATCAGCCGTGGGGCAAAACCTTCCCCAAGTTTATTGCTTTGGAGTGCGTAAAAGCTTTCAGTAAGACAAAATTGCATACATGATACTTATTCGATTAAGTTTAATAGAATACCCGCCGTTATCAATGGCAGAAAGTTTAAGAGAACATACCATTGTGGTTCATACTTGAGACGCCAGATATTTCTATATAGTTAACGGCGTATTGACGCTTTCTCTGTATGTATGTCTTTGGTGACAATGTCCTTTGAAGCGTGAATTTCACAAAAGAAATACAAGTTTGGATATGCTTGATTCCGCCAATCCACCGGACATATATATATTGATACGCGTGTCTCTCGGGGTGACAGTGAACACTAATGACTGTATGTCAGCTGTAGAAACGTGAACGCGGTACGTCACAAAAGACTTTGATTTCACTCTCGCAGGTGGAATGGTTACAGTATCCCAGTTGTAACCAACGTCAATATTCAATTCGATCACCCAATGACTTACCTGTGCAGCGGTGCCATTGTATAGAAAACAGTAAACAGAGGGATAGATAGCTATACTTCATTTCTGTTTTCGTCTTCATTTACAATGGTAAGTAAATGTAACATTGAATTAGATTTTGTATCCAAGTAGTTAAAAGTAATGCAAATGTTATGTAACGATAATATATGTCGATCGGTTGACTAATTTGTTAATCATGCTTAAAAATACATACTATAGTGCTGTTATATCCACAAAGCATTAACAACGATAATAATTATACTGCCATGATAAAAGCTTATAAAACTGGAGATAAGACACGCGTTCACATTTCAGTTAGCTAATTGTCTTGAGAGATGTATACTAATATATATATATATATATATATATATATATATATATATATATATATATATATATATATATATATATATATATGTCTATTCGTGTAGTACCGACAAACATTAATAATGGTGACTACAAGGCCAAGACAATGTTTATACAATTGTGGTGTTAAGACACAAGCTCAAATTAAGACAAGTATTGGAAATCGGTTGGAATTTTATCATCGATCATCCGTGTTAACCGGCTTGCACCAATTGTTTAACTTTCGATTACATAATCAGTTAAAATTATTTGAATATAAAAGAATTTGGATTATAAGGACCATGCACCTATTAACGTGTTCGTCTGGACAGGCCCTACACATTGCTATATTAGCATCAATTCCATCATTTAAACTGTATGAACTATCACAGTAGACATTTTTTGCGATAATAGATTATGGATTTTTATAATCGATGATTACATTGATGGAGCTCAAAGGATAAATTATCGATGATATTCGATCATTGGAACATCCATAGATAGGACTATAAACTAAGTGATCATTGGAACATCCATAGATAGGACTATAAACTAAGTGGCCATTGGAACATCCATAGATAGGACTATAAACTAAGTGATCATTGGAACATCCATAGATAGGACTATAAACTAAGTGATCATTGGAACATCCATAGATAGGACTATAAACTAAGTGGCCATTGGAACATCCATAGATAGGACTATAAACTAAGTGGTCATTGGAACATCCATAGATAGGACTATAAACTAAGTGGCCATTGGAACATCCATAGATAGGACTATAAACTAAGTGACCATTGGAACATCCATAGATAGGACTATAAACTAAGTGGCCATTGGAACATCCATAGATAGGACTATAAACTAAGTGGCCATTGGAACATCCATAGATAGGACTATAAACTAAGTGATCATTGGAACATCCATAGATAGGACTATAAACTAAGTGGCCATTGGAACATCCATAGATAGGACTATAAACTAAGTGGCCATTGGAACATCCATAGATAGGACTATAACTAACTGATCATTGGAACATCCATAGATAGGACTATAAACTAAGTGGCCATTGGAACATCCATAGATAGGACTATAAACTAAGTGGTCATTGGAACATCCATAGATAGGACTATAAACTAAGTGGCCATTGGAACATCCATAGATAAGACTATAAACTAAGTGGCCATTGGAACATCCATAGATAGGACTATAAACTAAGTGGCCATTGGAACATCCATAGATAGGACTATAAACTAAGTGGCCATTGGAACATCCATAGATAGGACTATAAACTAAGTGGCCATTGGAACATCCATAGATAGGACTATAAACTAAGTGGCCATTGGAACATCCATAGATAGGACTATAAACTAAGTGGCCATTGGAACATCCATAGATAAGACTATAAACTAAGTGGCCATTGGAACATCCATAGATAAGACTATAAACTAAGTGGCCATTGAACCTAAATACATTTTAGTGATGTTAAATGCCAAATACCATGCTCACAGTATGAACACTGCATTAGCCAGTCCAGAAACAAACAGGATCGAAACAGAAATGTATTCATGCCACGTCTTCATTCGTAATCATCTAAGGAATACACTTACACTTATACTACACTTAAACTTACAAATCATTTATTATAAATATCACAATAACTAGTAGAAGAAGCAAGTCATATGCATAACAAAAGGAGATAGTTGTTACAAATGATAAAAAAGGAGACAATATATTAAAAACAAATAATATTCTAACTGAAGAATATGTAGAAATATAATAATTATCTGATAATAACTATAAATGTAACTAAATGTTTTCAGACGCTTACAAGTATCAACATGTATTGAAGTGACTGTCTTGAGTGTGCTGTTATTGTAATATGTTTCCGACCGACAGAACCGTTTTAACGACTTAGGTTACATATAAAATGCATTTTCTTGTTTAGAATATCAGTGTCTGTGTATAGAAAGTGTTTCTGATAACCTGAATGAGTCTAGAAGCTGAGACTAGATTTTACTTCTTAATAATTTCGCACATAAAAAAAACAAATGTACATTAGGAAGTAAAATGAAGTTTGAGCTACTACAAGCATGTGTGCGACCACAAACACATTTAACATGTGATTTTAATTGTTAAAAAGGCTCTGTTAAACAAACACATCTTACAATAGCAGCAATGGTAGTGAACGACATGTAACGGAAGAAGATAAGTAAATATCTAATTGACAGTTTTATCCAAACTATGAAGATAGCATATTATTAGTCTTACTCCTGTTTCGTTATATGGGAAGTGCATGTAAAGATATGTTGTGATTATCCAGAATTAGCAACCTATAGCTAGCCATGCAACAGCAACGGTTTTCTACTTTAACAGACTAATACCCCAGATCACGTGTCACAAATACAATATGGCTGACACCTAATCGCCATTTCACGCTGATGTGTCATTCAAAAACATTTCTTTCTTGTTTTGCGAGTTTACAACAACGAAACCATTTAAATAATTATATTACCCAAACATTTGGCTAGCACAGTCGTCTTGTGTTGTCTCTTTAGAGTGTGTGTATTTTGGCAAGCTTGTGGGATTATATTTATTTCTTTCGCCCAGTGAAGCTGTTACACATTATATGCGCTGGTGGCCACTTGAGAAAAACACCCTGTCATAAAGAGTACGGGATACAAACAAAACAACAATTCACTCAGCAGAATCATTGAACAGGGTTGTGAGACCGATAGTCAGTTCTGTTGTAAAGAGTTCAGTCCAGCACTTCAAAATAAAGATTGCATGGTAGACTGAAGCCTAATACAAGCCATTTTCACTTCATGTCCTGGTCTCATTGTGAGGAATCGAAGTATTTACGATCTAAACGTCAAGAACATAGAGGGGCCTGGCGCGGCTAATAGTTCTTTGCAACCACAACGATATCTAGTTATTTAGCTCCTCACATGCTGCTGGGAGTAAAGCAATTGGATTTGTTTGTGTTAATCAGTTAATTAACAGGCTTGCTATTCATTATAAACAATATGGCTGTCCCCATTTCTTTTCTCTCCAATGTGATAATTTGTAAAATACCCTCAGCTTCATCTTAACAGTTCAATATGTTCTGTCATTGGAAATTATCATGTCTGGCTTCAATTATTATGTGTTTGTCTGTCAGTTCAAAACTAATGTCTTTATATTCGTTATAAACAATATGGTTGTCCCAATTTCCCTTCTCTCCAATGTGATAATTTGTCAAATACTTTGAGCTTCATCTTAACAGTTCAATATCATGGCTGGTTCTGTGTCTGTGTGTTTGTCAATTAAAAACTAGTACCTTCTATAACCTTAGTGGAAGAGCACTCACCTTTGGTGCTACTCTTTGTAGGGTCATTCACTGTCGCCTTGGCGCCAATTTCTCAAAATATCACAAGCCAAGTTTTGCATGCAAATGTAAGTCTACGACTAAACCACAATTCTTATTACTATTATCAGTACAACAAATATAGTTAGAAGTACACATATTTCATTTTCGTTTGTCCTTAAAACGCTCATTTTCCGTGACCATGTGTTTGTTTTGGTAAAATAGATGTTAAACACACGTAAACGTATAACAGGTATAACTGCTAGTCGTAGACGTAAATTTACGATGTTTTGTGAAATCGGCTCCTGACTCGGTGCCTACAACGTGCCAACCAGTGCCCAACAACTGGTACTTATACTAGTCTCAGACTACCAACTGCCACGACACAGTTGGCCAATATTCACTCACAATATCTACGACTGTTCAGTTGCCAGTCTGGGCGCTCTTATAACTCGATTTTTGTCATATACGACTTCTACGACCGATTAGTTGTTAATCAGAGCGCACCCATCGTAAGTTGACAGTCGGAAAAATTATAACGTAACCGTCCAGTTGGTCAAGTTCGTCGTATCAACTGACAGTCTCACCCTAGCATTGCCAAGGGTCCTTTTACGTATGGATAATAGCAGTAAGTTTGAACGTGCTTATTTCATTATATGACTCGATCAAAGTTACTACGGTAGCCTCACTAGCTTTTTTATCTCGCTCACTCCCTCTATGTCTGTCTGTCTGTCTGTCTGGTCTTCTGTCTCTGTGTGTACCCTACTCCCCCCCCCCTCTCTCTCTCTCTCTCTCTCTCTCTCTCTCTCTCTCTCTCTCTCTCTCTCTCTCTCTCTCTCTCTCTCTCTCTCTCTCTCTCTCTCTCTCTCTCTCTCTCAGGCTTAAACATGTATAACCAGGTGTATAGGTTAAATTATATTATCTTGTGCAAACATTATTTATTTTACATACAAAAACAAAACTTTCATTGCATTCATACGTCCAAAAGCGTGTCATAATTAAACAAATTCCGATTGTATGCAGTTAATACCTTGATCAATGTTTTTAAAGAATTAATATATCCGGAATTCATATCTTGTCGAAATCGGTCGAGATAAAATACTAAGTACAATAATATCCATTAGACCACGTACTCGAGTCAACCCTTAATAATACTTGTGTTTCTATGGGGTGTTTTTTTCATTGTCTACCCCGTTTATAGTAATACGTTCGATCTACCACTGACGTGTCTACAAGTCATACGCAAACTGAAAAAAATACGACGCGATTATTGAGTTCGCCTTTCAATTTCTTTAACATACACAACACAGAATAGTTCTGCCAAACTTGATTTGTTTGGAAAGAATGAAGAATGGGTCGTTGTGGTATACAGAGATATCTCAATAGGCTTAATGCACAGAGTTAATGCAGTTGGATTTAAAACGAAAAAACCCCAACCCAAACCCACACATTAAAAGTAGTAAAAACGCAATGAAGCCACTCAATGACTTATTGATTTTTATTACACAAACCTTGGTGAGAGCGCCATGCGGGTTTTTATGATATCACACGGAAATAACACACACATGTCTGTTACTAATTTAAAGACATGCGATTGACAGACAGACAGACCAACCGACAGACAGACAGATAATTTAGTAACGTCCTACCTTGTGTACATAATACATTTACAAAATAAACAAACATAAAAGTACATACTCCATTTCTTATGGAATTACGAGAGACAATATAATTAAATAATACAGCTCCTAGGTGATGACCCGATCGTGACAGTCATGCCATCTAATGAAATAAGCACGATCAAAATTACTTGATTGCTCTGTGACGTAGAAGTTAACTGTAAGCGCATGGATCATAAATACGTTCTAGTTGGAAAAAACGTTTAAATAAATTTAAATCCTGTTCTTTGAGCATATATAGGAAATAGATTAATGCATTCGTGTTCGATAGATAACATATACCTTACAATTCATTGTTTAAAAACATTCAACTCGTTTTCGCTCGATAGATACGTTTCAACTCGTTGTAAGATAAATGGTATCTAACGTCCACTCATGTATTATTATTGTGCATCCAATGTGTGACCAAATTCGATTGCTTTATAAGGACTCTTTTGTAATGTGTGTTGAATTATTTACAAGTGGTTTCTCTTTTGAGAAGAAGTCAGTTTATTTTAACACTATGTCACAACTAACAAGGACCATTTGACTCATTGATAGTTTTCGCATGCGGTGAATCAATGAGTTAAAAGTCGTAGTATGTATTGTCATGTATGTGGAACACCCCGAAGGATTGCCCTTGATAAAGTAAGGTTTTTAACCGTCCATGTTAGTGTCACACGACTGGTACATCAAAGATCTTAGTATATACTGCCTTATCTATGAGAAAGTGTGTATGAAAGAGTGTCGTTGATTCATCGAACGTTGCGTATGAGGTGGTGCTGAAATAGCCAGGTTTATGTCAGAAAGCAAAACGAATAGCTACCTATGTGCTGAGGTGTCATTAAACAAATAGCCGTTTCACTTTCGTACATTTGTGTACATTGTTGTATTATATATGTAGGCTATTGGTCTCATTATAACAAAGGGGCGAGACGTAGGCCAGTGGTAAAGTACTTTCTTAATGCGCAGGCAGTTTGGGATCGATCCCCATCAGTGGGCCTATTAAGCTATTTCTCATTCCAGCCAGTGCACTACGACTGGTACATCAAAGGCCGTGGTATGTGCTATCCTGTCTCTGGGATGGTGTATATAAAAGATTCCTTGCTGCTCATCGAAAAGAGTAGCCCATGAAGTGGCGACAGCGGTTTTTCCCCCTTAATGTCCGACACCATATAACCGTAAATAAAATGTGTTGAGTGCGTCGTTAAATAAAAATTTCCTTCCTTCGTGATAACATCAAGGGCCCTGTTCCAGGAAACGGTCTTAGCCCTGACATCTCCTAAAGTGCATAACAACTTTATGCATTTAAGGTGATCGTAGCGCTACGATCGCTTAATGGAACGGGGTCCAGGTAGATACTAGAATTAAGTTACTACTTGTATTACTTTGTCAATTCCAGACGGACCAGCTGAGTGAAGAACAGATTGGCGGTAAGTCATATTATTTTAACTTCATGTTAGTTATTTTATTCAACCAAGGTTCAAGCACGCAGTTGTGGGTACACATTTCAGCTCTCCGGGATGTCTATCGAGGGAAGGGGTCAATGGTTAGTTCTAGATGGTTAGTGAAAGAAAAGTCTGTATAAAGTCTTTTGAACAGTTAAAACTCGCTCTGGTTGGGCGTTAGGACTATGATGCGTAATCAGTATCCACCAGCAGTACATGAAATTTGATCGTGTTTTATATTCTTTTCGTTAAAAAACATTTGTCTGTGAGTTAAAACTGAAGGATATTCAAGTAAAATACGGTGCTCGTGTCTTACACATTGACTCTGGAATAAAACACAATATCTTTCAAAATAAGTTATATTACTCCAATGTATTCGTTTTGTAATAATTGCTACTAGTACGAAATTTAAATAATGGAAGTGATACAATTTTTGGTAAATATATGTAACATTCTTGGATAAGTTCTATTTTAATACAGTTGTAAGGTTTACCTTTTGAGGTAATTAATTTACTACTATTCCATTCTTGATAGAATTGATCTTTAGTATGTCTTGTTTCTGATGTAGATAGCAACTACCCCTTACTTGAAAAACTTTGCTGTCATTCATAACTTAACCCACAATTGTCTTTTTAAAATACTCTTAAAGATATGTAACCAGAGAGACATAAAATATGTACCATCATAATATTTATAAAACAAGTTATTATAAAAAAACACACACACATTTAATTTGTCAATATCCTTGTCCAGTTTGTTTTTACACAAATACGATATTATAATTTTATTAACTTATAAACGAATTATTTTATCAGTTTCTCCAAACGTCATGTTACAAGTATTAGGAGTATTTTTCTTTAATTTGAAAAACATTAATATAATTACTTTGAAAACGTTATAGCATATTAACATTGCTACGTCGCCGAATTTTACGGTTATGATGTCCATGGATTCATGGAGGTCATTCTGAATATGTTATGGTCCATATTTGGAGGCTATATCTGCACTACTGAACAAAATGATGGCTGGTCCATTTTGTATACTTTTTCATCTCTTTCACATTTTTCATCGTTTTAGATGAAGTGGCAGTACTCATGACGGGTGCCACTGGTGGGGCAGTACTCATGACGGGTGTCACTGGTGGGGCAGTACTCATGACGGGTGCCACTGGTGGGGCAGTACTCATGACGGGTGTCATTGGTGGGGCAGTACTCATGACGGGTGCCACTGGTGGGGCAGGAAATGCTCACCTTTCGCGAACACCTGATATCATCACTGTATGACAGTGATTCCTGGGTGCATGTTATCATAGTTATATTTACTCCAATGAGCTCTTTCCTGTGTTAATTTTGATCTTGCAATCTAGTCTGGGAGTGGCAGTCCTCTTTGAGCGGTGCAGGAACGATATATTGTCCATTCGACTCTGAATTGTGCAGAGATGGGGTTTTGATCGCTGGTAACTGTTTT
The DNA here is from genome assembly GCF_016097555.1 of Gigantopelta aegis. Lineage (NCBI taxonomy): Eukaryota > Metazoa > Mollusca > Gastropoda > Neomphalida > Peltospiridae > Gigantopelta > Gigantopelta aegis. Next base: position 101,682,101 of record NC_054702.1, on the reverse strand, counting down.
GTCGTTCAGATTCAAAATCATACGTCATTATTATGACCAGTCTAAAAGCCTTAAATATTATTAAGTCTTTAATAATATTTACAAAAACAAAGCTTACCATAATAAAAATATGCTAATGCAAATTCAAACAGATCTACAACCTTAATAAACGAGTGTATCAGCGGATACAAGGGGGGGGGGGGGGGCATTGTCAACATCGTCTTATTTTTATCGACTGTAGACTTCATATACTAGTATATCGGCGAAGAAAGATTTTCACTCTAGCAGTTCAGCAATAAGAAGTTAAAGGCAAAATAATCTCTTACATGAATATTTCACAGTGACGTACCGCCACAAGGTGCCAATTTAAAAAAAAAATGCTTTTACGTCTAACCTACATTGTAAATAAAATCAAAAGGATATCAAGGAGTGGCGCGTCATCTGTATTAAACTTTTAAATATTAAAAATATACTCAGGATCTCAGTTTTACTTCACTGTAGAATATATAATGTGTTTTAATGAATCTTAAAGTTACCTAATTCTGGAGCAGAATAGATAGTTTGGTCAATTTTCAGATCTTTCTAAGGTGACAAAATTCAGTGTAGAATACTAGTACTGATTTTCAATCCTTACCTAGTTGTGGACGTTTGTTCTACTGTTGTGGGTAGATCAGTTGTGTACGTTTGTTCTAACTGTTGTGGGTAGATCAGTTGTGGACGTGTGTTCTAACTGTTGTGGGTAGATCAGTTGTTGACGTTTGTTCTAACTGTTGTGGGTAGATCAGTTGTGGACGTTTGTTCTACTGTTGTGGGTAGATCAGTTGTGGACGTTTGTTCTACTGTTGTGGGTAGATCAGTTGTGTACGTTTGTTCTAACTGTTGTGGGTAGATCAGTTGTGGACGTGTGTTCTAACTGTTGTGGGTAGATCAGTTGTTGACGTTTGTTCTAACTGTTGTGGGTAGATCAGTTGTTGACGTTTGTTCTAACTGTTGTGGGTAGATCAGTTGTGGACGTTTGTTCTACTGTTGTGGGTAGATCAGTTGTGGACGTTTGTTCTACTGTTGTGGGTAGATCAGTTGTGGACGTTTGTTCTAACTGTTGTGGGTAGATCAGTTGTGGACGTTTGTTCTAACTGTTGTGGGTAGATCAGTTGTGGACGTTTGTTCTAACTGTTGTGGGTAGATCAGTTGTGGACGTGTGTTCTAACTGTTGTGGGTAGATCAGTTGTTGACGTTTGTTCTAACTGTTGTGGGTAGATCAGTTGTTGACGTTTGTTCTACTGTTGTGGGTAGATCAGTTGTGGACGTTTGTTCTACTGTTGTGGGTAGATCAGTTGTGGACGTTTGTTCTACTGTTGTGGGTAGATCAGTTGTGGACGTTTGTTCTAACTGTTGTGGGTAGATCAGTTGTGGACGTTTGTTCTAACTGTTGTGGGTAGATCAGTTGTGGACGTTTGTTCTAACTGTTGTGGGTAGATCAGTTGTGGACGTGTGTTCTAACTGTTGTGGGTAGATCAGTTGTTGACGTTTGTTCTAACTGTTGTGGGTAGATCAGTTGTGGACGTTTGTTCTAACTGTTGTGGGTAGATCAGTTGTGGACGTGTGTTCTAACTGTTGTGGGTAGATCAGTTGTGGACGTTTGTTCTAACTGTTGTGGGTAGATCAGTTGTGGACGTTTGTTCTACTGTTGTGGGTAGATCAGTTGTGTACGTTTTCTAATTTTGCTATTACCAAGCTGTTAACAAATCTAAATCAGGGCGGGACGTAGCTCAGTGGTGAAGCGCTCGCCTGATGCGCTGTCAGTTTAGGATCGTAAAAGTAAAAAGTAAAGTTTGTTTTATTTAACGACGCCGCTAGAGCACATTGATTTTTTATCTTATCATCGGCTATTGGACGTCAAACATATGGTCATTCTGACACTGTTTTTAGAAGAAACCCGCTGTCGCACAAACCATGGCCTTTGTTGAACCAGTTATGGATCACTGGTCGGTGCAAGTGGTTTACACCTACCCATTCAGCCTTGCGGAGCACTCACTCAAGGTTTGGAGTCGGTATCTGGATTAAAAATCCCATGCCTCGACTGGGATCCGAACCCAGTACCTACCAGCCTGTAGACCGATGGCCTGCCACGACGCCACCGAGGCCGGTTTGTTTAGGATCGAGCCTCGTCGGTGGGCCCATTGGGCTATTTCTCTCTCTCTAGTCAGTGCACCACGACTGGTATACCAAAGGTTGTGGTATGTGCTTTCCTGTGTGTGGGATGGTGCATATAAAAGATCCCTTGCTACTAATGGAAAACAATGTAGCGGGTTCCCGCTCTATGGCTATATGTGAAATTTGCGAAATCTTTGACGTGCAGTAGCCATTGTGCTCTAGTGGTGTCTTGAAACAAAGCATACTGTAAAAACAAAAATCAAAATTTGTGTTTTCACTGTATTTGTCTAATGTATTCGGATAAAGAACAAAAACATTTTGTATTAACGCAATACTGATATTTGGTTTACAGAATTCAAAGAGGCGTTCAGTCTGTTTGACAAAGATGGCGACGGCACCATCACAACAAAAGAGTTGGGAACCGTGATGAGGTCACTAGGTCAGAATCCAACAGAAGCCGAATTACAAGACATGATCAACGAAGTAGATGCAGATGGTAAGTAGGGCTAAGAAAAATGCTTGTTTTAGCCAAACGTCCACCGTAGGCATTTCCAGTACAGGACTCTAACATCTGTATAATAAAAATAAAACTTCACTTCATTTTCAGTACAGAGGACTCTAACATCTGTATAATAAAAATAAAACTTCACTTCATTTCCAGTACAGAGGACTCTAACATCTGTATAATAAAAATAAAACTTCACTTCATTTTCATTTGGCTCATTAGGTCTATGGAATGATTTTAGCATATATTTTAAAATTGTGTTTCGTTTAATACCAATGTTCACATCTCGTGCATTTGTTCTACGTTAGCTGCTCAATTATTTTCATTGCGCCAAGTAATCACTATAGGTACCGGGATTCCTTGATACCGAGTCACCAACATTCATTCATTATTTGGTTCGTTAATTCTTTCTTTCTTTTTTTCATTCATTCATGTGTTCATTCTTTCATTAATCCACTTATTCATTCATTCGTTCTTTCTCTTCCTACATTCCTCTGTTCATTCTTTCATTCAGCTATGCATTCATTTATTCGTTCATTCATTCATTCGGTTTTTTCCTTCATTCCTTTGTTATTTCTTTCATTAATCCATTCATTAATTTGTTCGTTCATTCATTCGTCCTTTCTTTCATTCCTTCCTTTGTTCATTCATTCATTCATTCATTCATTCGTTTTAACTTTATTTCCGTGCATATATCCAATTAAGAGTCAAGCATGCTGTTCTTAATACACACACACCTCAGCTATCTGGGCTGTATGTCCAGGACATGGGTTAGTTCCTAGCAGTTAGTGAGACAGAAGTCGATGTTGAGACTGCACAGCTCTTATTTCAACATTTCAACTTACTCTGCATGGAAACAGACACACGGATACTAACCCGATACCTACCAGCCTTACGTCACATGGCTTAACCACTACACCGCTGACGTCTGCGTCAGCAACTTGATACTGACAGTGTTGTATTAGATAACATCGCAAGGAAACTTGTGGCATGATGCGTATCCTGAACCTTTTAAGTTAAATTGACGGTTTGTGATGTGGTGAATGGAAGTAAGTGTGTGTTTTATGTACGAAGTTAGTTTTCTTCACGGACTAATAAATTGTATCAAAGCAAGTCTGTTCTTTCACTTAAAAGAGGCGATAGAACGTTCGTTCATTCTAAACCAGGGGCCTAATTCACTAAACTCTCGCAACTTTGCGGTCTTGCAGTGCAATGCTAAAAGACTTACACAGAGAATGCTTTGTGAATTAGGCCCCTGGGCTCTTAGCTGTGTCTTTTTAGTATGGTTCTCAGCACCCTGAATACCCTGATGATGAACAAAAACAAGGTACTGTATGTTCGTACTAACATGTTCGAGCACGCTGCACTGGGTATGCAAAACATATTCCTTGTTTGTCAATCTTTGTAAGACATGAAAGCGTTAGTGTTAGAGAATAAACACACTTAGACACTTTCTTCTGCTACCAGTTAGCTGCAAGTGTTCTTTTGTATCCACTTTCATACAGACAAGAAAAAGGTTAAAGTTTATTATGTTTAACGAGAGAGCACAATGATTGACTAAGCATCGGCTATTGGATGTGAACCCGCTACATTTTTCCATTAGTAGCCAGGAATCTTTTATATGCACCGCCTCACAGACAGGATAGCATATGCCACGGCCTTTAATATACCAGTTGTGGTGTACTGGCTGGAACCAGAAACAGCCCTTCTGTCGCACATTTTACCACTGGGCTACGTCCCGCCCTCCATCGCTATGTTTGACCAAACTCTTCAGCTATCAGCTTCAAACCGACAGACACAACCATTGATACCATAACACCTATTATGTTTTATATGTCGTGTCTGGATAGCAGAGCAGCATGTACCACAGCGTCAGTACTGACGCACTGGGTCGAGTTCAGGAAGCCGGTCCGGATAACGATCGCTATAACAATTGTGGGGTTTTTTTCCGCTTTATGTTAAGACGAATGAGCACACAGAGAACCAACCTGGCGAACGTTAACGTGGCTGTCAATTAGTGCAACCAATGACAGTCTTACGCCAGAGAAAGCAGAACAACGCTCGCTAGACTGTTTTTACGCAACACGTTATACCAAATGACTTCATCCTGAACCAAATGCATCGTTTGTGAAAGAAATGTTTTATTTAATGACGCACTCGGTTATATGGCGTCAGACATATGGTTACGGATCACACATATACTGAGAGAGGAAACCCGCTGCTGCCACGCTGTGGGATACTCTTTCTGATTAGCAACAAGGGATATTTTATATGCATCCTCCAACATTCAGGATAATGCATAGCACGACATTTGTTAGACCAGTTGTTTAGCACTGGCTGGAACGAGAAATAGCCCGATGGACCCACCGACGAGGGTCGATTCTAGACCGACCATGCACTGGGCGAGCGCTTTACCACTGGGTTATGTTCCGTCCCATTAGTATTGTTCGCTGCAGTTGAACGCAGTCCTTAGTTTCCTGGTATCCAGGTCAGCCATTTTGATTTTATAGCCACCAGGACATCCACTGAAATGAATACGCATTGCAGTAAATAATACGTTAATTAGACAAATTAAGAATCGGTTTCACATGTCTGGTCGTTAGTCATGCTGTTAATGGCGTGGGTTGTGAATCGTAACTCAAAGTGATAATAAAAATGTAGTGCAGCTTAATCGTTGTGATATTGCCCACACGAACTCTTTGCGCCCAGTTTGGTAAACGAAAAATGAAAGGTGAACAAACATAATTTATTAGAAACTACTGCAATAGTGTGTCATGATTTATCATAGAGCGATAAGAAACCACTGAGGTGGACGCCAATGTTCCCTGTTCACGACACCTTTCATGGCGGCTGTGTTTTTTAAATAGTAAATAACATCATTGTACTGTCTGATCACAAAAGTCTTTAGAACTTGAGATTTAGCAGGTGAATGCATTAATTTTTTTATATATTCCCAATCTGGCAGTTTCTCCCATCTTTGAGCTTCTTTGACCTCAACAATCCAGTCCAGTGATAAAGCGTTCGTTTGATGCACTGTCGGATTGGGATCGATCCCCGTCAGTAGACCCATTTGGGCTATTTCTCACTCTGTCCAGTGCACCACGACTGGCATATCAAAGGCCGTGGTATGTGTTATCCTGTCTGGGGGATGGGTGCATATAAAATATCCCTTGCTGCTAACTGAAAAGAGTAGCTCATGAAGTGGCTACAGCGGGTTTCCTCTCCTAATATTTGTGTGGTCCTTAAGTATATGTCCGACGCCATGTAACTGTAAATAAAATGTGTTGAGTGCGTCGTTAAATAAAACATTTCCTTTCTTTACCAAGCATTTGCTCGTCGGGATTGTTTAATTCCAAGCGCGTTTGAAACTATAAATGTACAAGCCAAAGGAATCCAAACTTATATTCCATTTTGTGTTTAATTTTTGCAATCAAATACTAGACATACAGTTAAACCTGCTACCCCGACCAATGCAAATAATAAGCATCTCCATTTAATTTCCCGTTTGCTTTCTTTCAAATGAAGTTTAACTGAATGGCTTACATAAAATTGTTTCCTTTGGCTGACCCATAAATATTTATCCTAAAAAATTCAACCAATTAATTTACAAAATCCCCTAAAAAACCAACAAATTCAAATCTTTCACCAACCAATCAAATTTGTAATCTACCCTGACGTAACTAGCACACTGATTTGACTGTACGTCCAGTGTTTGACGAGTTTGGATTCCTTGATCTAGGCAATGGTACAATCGACTTCGACGAGTTTCTCACGATGATGTCCCGGAAGATGAAGGACACGGACTCGGAGGAGGAGATCCGAGAGGCGTTCCGAGTGTTCGACAAGGACGGGAACGGCCTGATCAGCGCCGCCGAGCTGCGTCACGTGATGACTAACCTGGGTGAGAAACTCACGGACGAGGAGGTGGACGAGATGATCAAAGAGGCCGACACGGACGGAGACGGACAGGTTAATTACGAAGGTGAGGGGAAGTCTGTCAGATACTAGTATTTAGATTTCGAGAAGGACAGGTTAATTACGAAGGTGAGGGGAAGTCTGTCAGATATTTAGATTTCGAGAAGGACAGGTTAATTACGAAGGTGAGGGGAAGTCTGTCAGATATTTAGGTTTGGGTTGTTTTTGTTGGGGGTTTTGTTGTTCTTTGGGTTTTTTGTTTGTTTGTTTGTTTGATTTTTGTTTAGTTTGGTTGTTTGTTTTGGGGTTTTCTTTTTGTTGTTGTTGTTGTTGTTGTTGATGATGGTGGTGGTGATGTTGTTACGGTGGATATTTTGTTTGTTTTGATTTTTGGGTTTATTTTGTGGTGTATTATGTTGTTGTTTCTTTGTTTGGGGGGGTGTAGATGTTTTGTTTTTGTTTGTTTTTTGTTGTCGTTGTTGTTGTTTTGTTTTGTGGGTGTGTTTTTTTTTTGTGGGGGGGAGCTGGGGGGGGGGGGGGGGGGGGGGGGGGGGGGGGGGGGTGTTCGTTAGATATTAAGAGTATAATATGGCATGGGTTCCAGAGAACTAGTATTTGTGTTTCACAGTATTACAAATATCCATCTTATGTCTCACTACACAGTTGTCATCTGCCATTGAAATCTATGTTAAATTGCCCAACTTCAAAGATTGCCAATAAATATATATTATATAAGCATTTATTTTCACTCGAGAAATGACAGCATTTACATCTCAGTGGTTTTTGTTTTGCTATATGATCGTAGCTGGCTGTAGTATCGTTGGAGGAACCGATTCATACTGGCCGCCTGTTCTGCGGTACACTCATGATCAAAAGGTCAAATATTACAAAATAACATTGGCAAACTCCAACGTTTTCATCCTTCCCCAATTACTAGAAGTGAATATGTGAACCACAACATATGCCACAAATGGGGACTATGCTGGACGATGATGAATGAACTCTCACCAGGACGTGAACTGTGTAGTGAGACCTTAGGCTTCCACCGAAATATGATTACAGGATAGGGTTAGGAGAATGCCAAACTGTTACAATACTAGTGTTAATCAATAAAAGAATACCGGAGTTTATTTATATACTATGCAAAAGGGTCAGTGAATATCACCTCTGTTTCTGTTACTGAGAACTGTATTGTGTTAAGCGAAAGTACTGTAAGCAGACATATGAAAATATTAGTAATTTCACGGGGCGTAGGCTGATTTGTAAGGTTGTAGCAAACGTATATGAATCACACCGGATATATACACGTAGATTAACACAAGGAACTGTCGTCTACTGATAGGAAAAAATTTCATATTTTAATTTGTCGCACGTCATATGTTAAAATAGCGTTTTGTCATGAACATAGGCTATAGCTTTTACGTTTATTCACCCACACTGCTTTTTTAAACAAAAGTGTTTTGCACAAAAGTTTTAGAATCCGCCGCTAATAAAATGCATGTCAAATAATTCTAACAATCCAGAAATGAGATAGAGATAATACCCACTGATAAGCATTTCTTAAATAAATGAAAGTAATAACATCAAAAGATACATTATTGCATGTCCTTATCTCACGGTAGATGCGTAATGTTTAGATGACACTGTTTTATGAATGTCTTATTAAAAGCCCACCACTGAATCAATCACCATCATTCAATGCATTATTGAAATAAGAGAACATTAATGTTTGTATGCATTTTATATTTTAAAAAATATTTATACCCAATGGAACGAAGATTGTTTCATTTCACGTTACCGTCATCTTGCCTTTTCATCATATTTGGAATTTATGTCTTTTATTTAAATATTTACGTCTTTCTTTTCTTTTTAATTTCAGAGTTTGTAAAAATGATGAATCCTCCAAGTTAATAACCAGTCGTCGACAGGGGGACAGGGTATTTGTCTAATGTCATCACTTGAAGGCAGTCTGTGATATTGTGTAAAGCAGCATTGAAAAAAACTGATGTTTGCACTGAAGTTAATTATAATATATCTTCCACGTGGTTCAGAAGGATGTAGTATAGGCGGGACTATCGTTCTATTAGAGAAATCGGATTTCCAAAATGTTTTAATGATATTCGTTTTTATGGACATGTTTTCGTTACCACAGATAATCCAAGAGTTTTACTGTTTATATTTGATACTCATTTCTCCTCCTACACAATACTCTGCAAATGTCGGACATCACATGCCTACAACAACTCATTGATCGTAGTCCTGTGTATTTATTATCATTATTATGGAATGTATAACCTAATAAAAAATGTATTATGAGATGTTGCAGTGTTTGTGATTTGTTTTACACATTCGTAAATCATTTGAATCTATGCAGAATACTATTAGCATGTTTAGCTTACTGATTGTATGCAGGATATGTGATGGTGGAGTCTAGCTCAGTCGATAGAGCGTTCGCCTAAAGTACTTGGGTCCTAGGATCGAATTCACTCGACAGACTCATTGGTTATTCCCGTACTAACTGGTGTTCCACAACTGTTCTATCATACTCCGAGGTGTGCGACATACTGTATGTGGGAAAATGCATTTTAAAGATAATATTTAAAAATGTAGCATTGATTTCCTCTGACATCCAATACTTAATAATTAATCAATGTGTTTAGTGCTGTAGATAAATAAAACAAGCCTTAGGTGACACACCTCCATTAATTACTCCGTGCAGTTCAATACAATTTTTACGTCAGAATATATTCTGTGAAAAATACAACACTGTCGAGAGGGTCATGTGACTACTAATTTTAGTAAGTGCTATCAACTGGCATATACTGTGTTAAAAATCAACATAGATCAACCACGAACTTTTTCAGTTAACAGCCCTCATGCCTGAGTAGCGCCTTGTGTTGCTGTTATACAAGTAACACTATATCAATTGCACAATTGTTATCAGTTACTACTACAAATAACAAATATCTTCAAACCAATGGCTTATTTAAATAATACAGAGGTCAACCAAAGAGATTTCAAAAAGCATATCAGAATTGTGTAGTATTTGTTTTATGAGGAACTATTTCCTAAACCGCACTATATTGCTGCTACAACAAGTAACGACACGACAAATGGTGGTCTGTTACCTTTATCTATGCAGGATATATTCCACTGTTTGGTGCAGGAAACTGCCAGCGCTGGATTACTAATTACTGATACATTCAGTCGTGGATTACTCAATCTATGCAAAATACTTTTACTAATCCTTTAGTCTTGGCTCTCAACAAGTTCGAGCAATCTCAGTTGCAACCAGCGTTCCACGACTTTTAAACCGCCATCTGTTGTAATGTTTACACATTACTTGTAAGAGACCCCTTGCTGCTACCACAAAGATTACTTGTAAGAGACCCCTTGTTGCTACCACAAAGATTACTTGTAAGAGGCCACTTGCTGCTACCACAAAGATTACTTGTAAGATACCCCTTGCTGCTACCACAAAGATTACTTGTGAGATAGCCATTGCTGCTAACACAAAGATTACTTGTAAGAGACCCCTTGCTGCTACCACAAAGATTACTTGTAAGAGACCCCTTGCTGCTACCACAAAGATTACTTGTAAGAGACACCTTGTTGCTACCACAAAGATTACTTGTAAGAGGCCACTTGTTGCTACCACAAAGATTACTTGTAAGAGACCCCTTGTTGCTACCACAAAGATTACTTGTGAGATAGCCATTGCTGCTACCACAAAGATTACTTGTAAGAGACCCCTTGCTGCTACCACAAAGATTACTTGTAAGAGACCCCTTGCTGCTACCACAAAGATTACTTGTAAGAGACCCCTTGCTGCTACCACAAAGATTACTTGTAAGAGACCCCTTGCTGCTACCACAAAGATTACTTGTGAGATAGCCATTGCTGCTACCACAAAGATTACTTGTAAGAGACCCCTTGCTGCTACCACAGCGATTACTTGTAAGAGACCCCTTGCTGCTACCACAAAGATTACTTGTAAGATACCCCTTGCTGCTACCACAAGATTACTTTACTTGCTGCTACCACAAAGATTACTTGTAAGAGACCCTTTGCTGCTACCACAAAGATTACTTGTAAGAGGACACTTGCTGCTACCACAAAGATTACTTGTAAGAGGCCACTTGTTGCTACCACAAAGATTACTTGTAAGAGACCCCTTGCTGCTACCACAAAGATTACTTGTAAGATACCCATTGCTGCTACCACAAAGATTACTTGTAAGAGACCCCTTGCTGCTACCACAAAGATTACTTGTGAGATAGCCATTGCTGCTACCACAAAGATTACTTGTAAGAGACCCCTTGCTGCTACCACAAAGATTACTTGTAAGAGACCCCTTGCTGCTACCACAAAGATTACTTGTGAGATAGCCATTGCTGCTACCACAAAGATTACTTGTAAGAGACCCCTTGCTGCTACCACAGCGATTACTTGTAAGAGACCCCTTGCTGCTACCACAAAGATTACTTGTAAGATACCCCTTGCTGCTACCACAAAGATTACTTGTGAGATAGCCATTGCTGCTACCACAAAGATTACTTGTAAGAGACCCTTTGCTGCTACCACAAAGATTACTTGTAAGAGACCCCTTGCTGCTACCACAAAGATTACTTTGTAGATTACTTGAGACCCCTTGCTGCTACCACAAAGATTACTTGTAAGAGACCCCTTGCTGCTACCACAAAGATTACTTGTAAGAGACCCCTTGCTGCTACCACAAAGATTACTTGTGAGATAGCCATTGCTGCTACCACAAAGATTACTTGTAAGAGACCCCTTGCTGCTACCACAAAGATTACTTGTAAGAGACCCCTTGCTGCTACCACAAAGATTACTTGTAAGAGACCCCTTGCTGCTACCACAAAGATTACTTGTGAGATAGCCATTGCTGCTACCACAAAGATTACTTGTAAGAGACCCCTTGCTGCTACCACAAAGATTACTTGTAAGAGACCCCTTGCTGCTACCACAAAGATTACTTGTAAGAGACCCCTTGCTGCTACCACAAAGATTACTTGTGAGATAGCCATTGCTGCTACCACAAAGATTACTTGTAAGATACCCCTTGCTGCTACCACAAAGATTACCCTTGCTGCTACCACAAAGATTACTTGTAAGAGACCCCTTGCTGCTACCACAAAGATTACTTGTGAGATAGCCATTGCTACTACCACAAAGATTACTTGTAAGAGACCCCTTGCTGCTACCACAAAGATTACTTGTAAGAGACCCCTTGCTGCTACCACAAAGATTACTTGTGAGATAGCCATTGCTGCTACCACAAAGATTACTTGTAAGAGACCCCTTGCTGCTACCACAAAGATTACTTGTAAGAGACCCCTTGCTGCTACCACAAAGATTACTTGTTTGAGACCCCTTGCTGCTACCACAAAGATTACTTGTAAGAGACCCCTTGCTGCTACCACAAAGATTACTTGTAAGAGACCCCTTGCTGCTACCACAACGATTACTTGTAAGAGACCCCTTGCTGCTACCACAATGATTACTTGTGAGATAGCCATTGCTGCTACCACAAAGATTACTTGTAAGAGACCCCTTGCTGCTACCACAAAGATTACTTGTAAGAGACCCCTTGCTGCTACCACAAAGATTACTTGTAAGAGACCCCTTGCTGCTACCACAAAGATTACTTGTGAGATAGCCATTGCTACTACCACAAAGATTACTTGTAAGAGACCCCTTGCTGCTACCACAAAGATTACTTGTAAGAGACCCCTTGCTGCTACCACAAAGATTACTTGTAAGAGGCCACTTGCTGCTACCACAAAGATTACTTGTAAGAGACCCCTTGCTGCTACCACAAAGATTACTTGTTAGAGACCCCTTGCTGCTACCACAAAGATTACTTGTAAGAGACCCCTTGCTGCTACCACAAAGATTACTTGTTAGAGACCCCTTGCTGCTACCACAAAGATTACTTGTAAGAGACCCCTTGCTGCTACCACAAAGATTACTTGTAAGAGGACACTTGCTGCTACCACAAAGATTACTTGTAAGAGACCCCTTGCTGCTACCACAAAGATTACTTGTTAGAGACCCCTTACTGCTACCACAAAGATTACTTGTGAGATAGCCATTGCTGCTACCACAAAGATTACTTGTAAGAGACCCCTTGCTGCTACCACAAAGATTACTTGTAAGAGACCCCTTGCTGCTACCACAAAGATTACTTGTGAGATAGCCATTGCTGCTACCACAAAGATTATTTGTAAGAGACCCCTTGCTGCTACCACAAAGATTACTTGTAAGAGGCCCCTTGCTGCTACCACAAAGATTACTTGTAAGAGACCCCTTGCTGCTACCACAAAGATTACTTGTGAGATAGCCATTGCTGCTACCACAAAGATTACTTGTAAGAGACCCCTTGCTGCTACCACAAAGATTACTTGTAAGAGGCCCCTTGCTGCTACCACAAAGATTACTTGTAAGAGACCCCTTGCTGCTACCACAAAGATTACTTGTTAGAGACCCCTTGCTGCTACCGCAAAGATTACTTGTAAGAGACCCCTTGCTGCTACCACAAAGATTACTTGTAAGAGACCCCTTGCTGCTACCACAAAGATTACTTGTGAGATAGCCATTGCTGCTACCACAAAGATTACTTGTGAGATAGCCATTGCTGCTACCACAAAGATTATTTGTAAGAGACCCCTTGCTGCTACCACAAAGATTACTTGTAAGAGGCCCCTTGCTGCTACCACAAAGATTACTTGTAAGAGACCCCTTGCTGCTACCACAAAGATTACTTGTGAGATAGCCATTGCTGCTACCACAAAGATTACTTGTAAGAGACCCCTTGCTGCTACCACAAAGATTACTTGTAAGAGGCCCCTTGCTGCTACCACAAAGATTACTTGTAAGAGACCCCTTGCTGCTACCACAAAGATTACTTGTTAGAGACCCCTTGCTGCTACCGCAAAGATTACTTGTAAGAGACCCCTTGCTGCTACCACAAAGATTACTTGTAAGAGACCCCTTGCTGCTACCACAAAGATTACTTGTGAGATAGCCATTGCTGCTACCACAAAACATGTAGCTTATGTGGCTAATGTAGGCATCTTATCACGATGGCTGTATTACATATATATATGGTTAAAACTGAGAAATTATTGATTAAAACATCTGGTCGGTTTTGTTAAACAGATACATATATTTTTTTTACTTTTCTTAATGAACCCACAACATTATTAATATGTCCAAATTGAAATGTCTGCACAGTACTGAAAGTTAATGTTTGTTTGTTTAGAGACACCACTATATCACACTGATGTATCGGCTACTGAATATCAAGTATGTGGTAATTCCGACAAAACCCACTTCATTTTTCAATTAGCAGCAAGGGATCTTTTATATGCACCTTTGCACAGGCAGGACACCACGACCTTTGAAATGTTAAATTTAGGGTATTGGTTGAAACGGAAAAACGAAATAAGAAACGGTCCACTGAGTGGATTCGATCCTTTGAACAAAGCGTCCCAGGCGAGCGCTTTATCGACTGAGCCAGATCCTACACGGACCGCGCAGACTTCATACATAGTACACTGAACAAGAAAAGAAAAGCAAATCTGGATTATCTTTATTGTGTTATTAGAATAGGTTTACTTGATTATAAACATTCAATTCACAGTATATCAACCTATAATTTTCCTGAATATCAATATGTGTTTATCCCTTTTTAAAAACAAATTAACTGAAAAATTAAAGATACAGCTGGAACCTATATTCGCGTTTCTTTTTGCGTTCAGTATATCAAGGTTATTGTGTTTTTCGTGTGATAGATACACGAGCATATTCATTTCGCCAGTACTATATTAGTCTTATATTAGCGAAACGTTTCCGTATTTAATCTCACTTTAGCCACGTTATACAATTCAACAGACCTAATATAATATCTCTGAAAAGTATTTTTTCTACACATAATTATAATTTGTCAACGCGACGAATATGATTTGGACAGCATGCTACAATATATAATATGTTTTGCTTTTAATGGATTTGATTGAATGTGACTCTACGGTGGTGGGGTACAGTAGTTCTATCACTGTGTGGCGCGGTGTTGAATGATATCACACGGCATGGTACGGTGTACCAAGGAGATATAGGCCTACTGTGTTCTACGTTTTAATTTCCCCTTTATCTCCAATATAGCTGTTGACTAGTTTGCGACAAAACATGTTTTTAAAGATATACACTGAACATATTAACCCAGAAGTACTGGATCGTGAAACTCGTAATACAATGACGTTTGTTTACCTCTGAGTGTCACAGCCTGTTGTGCTCATGACACAAATCATTCAAGGCAAAACAACATTGTTATCGTTATTTATCTGTATAGTAGCAAACAGGAAAATGAAATCAATATGTATTTACCAACACCTCAGCACAATTTTACCTACAGCTGTTTTGCGTCTAACATATAGCTATTTAGACACGTTGTCGAAATTCATATACAAAGAGGAAACCAACGGCCGCCGCATAAGCTACTCCCACGGATAATGCAGCAAGGTCTCTTTTATGTGCACTTTATTACAGACAGGACATACCACGGTCTTTGATATACCCGTCGTCAGAAGCGAATAAACAACAGGTTGTGGTGTTATGAAAAAACATCTTCCCCAGTCAAGGGTCGTATCTCACCCACTCCTTACGCACATTCTTATGATGTAGTGTCCTATTAATAGGACGCTTAACTTACAAAGCTGCAGGGAAGAATATTAAGTTAAATGTTTTGATGCTGTTTATTTAATAGGGTTTTATTTACTGTCAATGTTGACCTTCGGTTTAAGACGTGAAAAACGTATGTTGTCTTTTCCTATCCAACTCCACTCACTTGGTAGTCAACCCCGGAACCAGCTCCTAACCAGAGTGTGTTTAATGGCTCAATGGGGAGTGTAAGGCAACTATACCAACTTCTCTGTCACTAACAACTAACTATTAAACATCAACTCTTATCCTGTACAGACAGCCCAGATAGTTGAAGTGTGTGTGTTTATAACAGTGTGTGTTCAACCTTAATTGAATATAAACGCGAAAATGAATGAAAGAAAGAAAGAAGTGCTTTATTTAATGTCTCACTCAACACATTTTAAATACGGTTATATGGCGTCGGATCGACAAAATGCTAGGCATGAAATAAAATGATTTTAACAACTTCCCAGTACATGTTTAATCAACGATTAATTATCCGTAACAAACAGCACTCTCTATTTATATGTATGCACCTCTACCCTTACTGCCACTTCATGACGTTCTCCGTGGGGTGTGAACTGTGTGTTTTTATTTCACAACTAGGTAAAGACCAGATTAGTTTCAAACAGTTCGTGAAGACCATGAGTCGCCGGATGCGGCCTCCTGACTCTGACCAAGACGTCATCAAGTACTTTAAGATCTTCGACCCGGACAATAACGGCTTCGTCAGCGTGGCCGACATGCGCAGAGTGCTCACCTCCATGGGCGACTGTCTCGACGACGTCGAGGTGGACGAACTCATCAGACAGGCCGACCTCGACGGCACGGGATTCATCAACTACGAAGGTCAGTTAGGAATTAGAGTCCTAATTTAACAAATATATATATATATGTATATCAAGGATCAAGGATCAAAATAATTAACGTGCGCGTTCAGAACAAGTAGTTGTAGCGCACGCCTGTCATGGGCGCAAGTGTTGACTTAGGCAACTCTTCCGCCCAGGACCCGTCCCACAAAGCGATCAAAGTGCTAAGGTCACCTTATGTGCTTATGGTAGTTATGCACTTAATGTGATCTTAGCGCTAAGATCGCTTCGTAGAACGGGACCAGGACAGGTACAGCCCGTTTCTTTATGTTTCTTGTTCTCTATCTTTCTTTCTTTCTTTTAATATTAGAATAGTGATATGTCCCTGACAGAAGCAACTGGCAAGACGAACATCCCATAAGTTACTTGTATCATTGAAGATGATAATATATATTCAAGTGGGCTTGCTATATTCCAAACAAATAAGTTTCACAACTATAGTCTGTCCAACAGAAAACGCCGATTTTCGTGCCATGGAATTTACTACATATTATTTATTTAGTTTGTAAGTTGCACACACATATAGTATGTTTTTATTATTTCCAAAACACTTTTACTTTTCTTCTTACATCAAGCCAAACTGAAATTATTTACCAAAAAACCCATCAGTTTTATAGAATGATGGGACGGACTATAGTTTGGCCAGGGCCCCGTTCCACGAAGCGATCTTAGCCCTAAGATTACCTTAGGCGCATAGCTACCTTATGCACTTAAGTTGATCTCAGGGCTAAGATCGCTTTGTGGAACAGGGCCCAGGTCGAGAGTCGAGACTATGTCATTTTTTTAAAGTTGTCGAATTCCAAATGTTGGCTTTTAGCTATCAGCCTATCACCATCACTATGTGGTACTATCAGCCTATCACCATCACTATGTGGTACTATCAGCCTATCACCATCACTATGTGGTACTATCAGCCTATCACCATCACTATGTGGTACTATCAGCCTATCACCATCACTATGTGGTACTAGTATTACGAAATGATTCGTAAACAACATCTGTACTCCCTGGTGAATAAAACAGGACAGTCTCCGCGAATACACCGCACAATATAATTATATGCAACATATATACTAGTAGTTAGATTAATTTTGTAAGCGTGTTAAAACAGTAATACTTTATTAATGTGGATTGCTATATGTTTAAGTAAACGTTTTCTCCAGGCATGTGTTAAGAATTAGAAACAAAAATACAACAGTGTTATATCTGTACTCTAATACATGTATTCATTGATCTTACCAGGTATTTCAAATAACTTTGTTTTTCAGAATTTGTGTTATCCATGAGCCAATAGCGTGCTACTTACAGACCAAACTGGATCCAGCTTCTCAGTTGGTCACAGAAGTCTACTGGTAGAACTACACCACAAAATACACTGGTTTTGTTGTGATTGTACCGGAAACAAATGAATGTGATTCTGCTTAGAAACACCAAATATACGTACTAACTTATCTCCCAAAACGATAAACAAAATGTAATAAAATTTAATTTTATATTCTTTATAAGCGTTTCTAATATCACTAACATTTAAAAAGACATGGCCGACAGTCCATATTTCAGTAATAAATAGTTTACAATAGTGTGTGTATGTGTTTGTGTGAGTGCGTGCGTGGGCGGTGTGCGTGTGTGTGCGTACATGTATGTGTACCTGCTTTTTTTGTGCGGATGTGCTTGTGAAGGTGATTTATTTTTAAAGGTCAAAGACACCTATTAATTGAAAATATTCAGCTCCACAGATGGTATATATGAGATCTGTAGACTGGTACCCTGTCATGATTTTAGGAAAAGTATGGAGAACCGTCAAGTTCATGAGCTGAGCATGAGTCTGTAGAATCCATAATCATAATTAAACGGGCTTAAGACTGTAAGATCCCACACATACACGCTTTTAGTAATAAATACTGTACGATCATATTCATAGTGACTTTTGTTGTTGTTGTTATCGCTGCTGCTGCTGTTGCTGCTGCGGCTATTGTTGTTGATATCGGGTAGGGTGTCCTTTTCTTTGTGATCTGGATGAGATATATATATATATATATATATATATATATATATATATATACATACATACATACATACATACATACATACATACACACATTCATACATACATACACACATTCATACATACATACACACATACACACTGACATACACAAATACACACACATACAGACAGACAGATAGACATATACGTCGAGGTGTAACCGCGTGGTTTGTAGGCCCCACACATATCATCGGTTAACTGAGCATTCTTTTTTCAATTGAGATAATTTGTAAGGCCAAAATGGATTTTTATCCCCTATGCCCGTGCATTAATATCTACGTATGTTCTAGCCAAACCCGACAGACATACAATATATAGATCAGATGTTTTTTTCCCTGTTGGACCAGGAATTATATTCAAACATTAGTTTGAGTCAATAATGTCTAGTCCGACACGTTTTGATTCGGGCCGGAAGAATTTGTAACAATTTCGACCCCTGTATAGGTAGTACTAAACCAAATAACTTCCGGCTGGGCCAAAGTTGGAGGTGCACCGAACTTTTGATAGAGAAGTGAACACCACAAGCCCTGTGATTGGTTATAAATGTGAGTGTGTTGGTTGTAAAAAATAATAGTTTCATTTGGGTACAAACAAATATGCAATTTTATTTCATCCAGTACCAATGTATCAAGTAGCCTTGTGCTTGAAACATGTATGGGGTACCTGCAAAGAAAAGTACTCGAATTTTGTGCGGAACTAGGGTAGTCATAGACGCTACCCGTTCTCTCAGAAACAAGCAGCTTGACCCCCAATTTTTTCTGATTCACTTTTAGTGTGAGGGGTGGTAGTATTTATATCCGTGGCGTTTATGTCGATTGATACGCTGCAGGTAGGAGTTTTAGCCACATATGTTACACCCTAGATATTCATACATCTCTACATACACAGATGCATACATTCACATTGATCCACATAACTGTCTTTATCTGTTGAGACATACAACTGTTATCATCCTTTTGTTCGTAAACAACACGTAAATAGACTGACCCTCGACTCTGATTAGTTACAACGACTGTGATTAGTTACAACAGGACAATACACACCGTGTTCCACTGAATCAAATGTTTGTCTCCGCGTGTATTTCTAGACATGTAAACGATATGCTGTTAACCAGGGGTAAACTCAACGCTGCGTATTTACTGTGTCTCTTTTCGCATCCAGTCTGACACAACAATTGTTCAGGGGATAAAAACAAGTTATACAAACTACAAGCTAATCGTAGAAAATCGAAGAGGAGAAAATATTGACTTGAAATTGTGTTTCCGAGTTGTCAAAACGTGTGAGAATATTTCCTCTGAGTTATTAAACCCTAGTTAATTAAGAGGCCGACTTTTGTCAAACCGGAAGAAGATCACGCCCCCTTGTCAGCATGGTAAGTTGTTTGGGTTTTTTCGTACATGTGTAGCTCAGTTATTTACTGTTAAATAATTTTTTATCAGTTAGCACGTAGCTAAAGATAAATAAAATTAAGCTATTGTTATACACATATCACGTAATTAGCATATCCTTACACAGTTCTATTGATTATTCCGTTTGTTCTTGAGAATTTGTCACCAGACTTTCGTTTGTGAGGGATGAGAGTTCATCCACGCTCGTGCACCTCGTCGGTTTAATCTCAGGATGGAAACCACTGCGCCTTTATTCCAAGCAATGTCGCATATATCCTGAGATGAAGCGGAACGTAGCTCAGTGGTAAAGAGTTTGCCTGATGCGCAGTCGATCTGGGATCGATCCCCAGCGGTGGACCCATTGGGCTATTTCTCGCTCCAGCCAGTACACAACGAATGGTATATCAAAGGCCGTGGTATGCGCTACCCTGTCTGTGGGATGTGCATATAAAAGATCTCAATAGCCATGGTTAATAAATCAATGCGCTCTAGTGGTGTCGTTAAACAAACAATTTTGGGCGGAATCTAGCTCGCCTGGGGAGCTCGAGTCGTAGAATCGAACCACCTCGGTGGAACCATTCTCTGATTGCTTTTGTCCAGTCCCAAACAGTTTTTCCCAACTGGTATATCAAAGGCCGTGGTATGTGCTATCCTGTTTGTAGGGAAGTACAGCTGGTTTCCTCTAAGACTACGAGTCAAATTTACAAATGTCTAACATCTAATAGCCAATGATCAACTATTTTTGTTCCAATTTCGACATATTTTTAACTTACTATAGTCTCTTCGCAATAATAAAAACAAGCGCCTTACATAATAGATTATAAATCAGTATCCCTTGACACACATAGATTATACTACATGAGTGGCCGTTAGACGTAGATATCGTTTATCTTACGTATCAAATGAGCGAAAGCCAGTTGGATACGTTTTTAAACAACGAGTTGTAAGATAAATGGTATCTAACGGATACGAATATTATATTCTATTTCTTACATATCCTGGGGAAAAAAAGAGTTTTAAAATAAATTTAAATGCCTTTTTCAGCGAAAACCTATTTACGGCCCTTTCGCATATAATTAACTTGTACGTCACTGAGTGATCGATTTGACCGTTGTTTTGTTTTTTCATTGGATAGTATGGCATTTGTGACCTAGTCATAACCTTTTTGGGCAAACATATTTTATTGCACAAATAAAAAAAGAATTGGGCACAAGTTTGACAACTTACGAGACCCTCTATTATATTCATACAATATACTTGGTGACCTATATCACATAGCTGTAAATATACACTACATGTATACATTCAAGGATAACCAGTGGAAGGAAATGTATTATCGTATGTCTTTAAAATGTTAACGCACGTATATGTGTTAACAAGTATGTATTATCACAAATAACCAATGATGTTCTCACCAACAGGTGTGTAAGAAATTATGTTCAGGGGTGTAGCTGTTTTCCGGTAACTCTGAGGAGTGCACCTGTTTATAGCTATGAGTAATAAAAGTCAGATAGGATATTTGTTTTGTGAAATTATTAATACTATTAGAAAAATTCTTTACATTCTACATGTCTGTGAGATTTCGTAATAATCATAAATTAATTTCCACAATGTGTGTCTAAGTTTTGGATTTTTTCCAATTGAAGGACACATAATTGTTCATTAAATAGAAAATGGAGAAAACATAGAAAACGGATTTTCTTTTCTTTTTTTTTCTTTCTTTTTTTTTTGGTGGGTTTTTTAAATTATTATTATCATTATGTACATAAAATATTAATGACCATATCACCGGGTTCTTAATGTAACATGATTTCGTATTCACTTTATCAAATGCGATAACACTGATAACGGTAACGTGTTTAGGTGTTATATTTGCTACTGAATAATAACATTATTAATTCACTTATATTTTCATAAAATTCACTCGTTGATAAACTCTATTTTCTAAGACTATATGCCACTGTAAAGGTGTTTAATTTTGATAACTTTACAGCGCCGTGCCTTTGACCCCGTGAAGAAACACGACTACTCTACGCTGACAGACGATCAGGTAGCAGGTATGGTCCAATAATTCGCAGTTATCAATGTCAACCATCAAACTATCTCGGGCGAGCTAACCTAAAATAAGTGGAAATAGAAACTATTACTTACCTGCCTTGACCGTTATCCAAATCAACCTGATACACAATAGAAAATACACTAATGGGAAGTTATCAGATAATGGTGGAGGTGGTGGTGGTCATTATGATTATGATGATGATGTTTGTGATTGCTGATATTAATATTCCTTGTGGTAGTGGCCATAATGATGATGATGGTGATAGTAATGGCGATGATGGTTTAAAGATAGGTCTGGCTGAAATTGTATACAGGTGTTAAACTTAGGTGATACTAATGTGGGGCTACTTGCTTTAAAGATACTTCGTACTCAAAAAAAGAAGGAAGCCAGTGCACTACGACTGATATATCAAAGGCCGTGGTATGTGCTATCCTGTCTGTAGGATGGTGCATATAAAATAGCATTTGCTACTAATGGAAAAATGTAGCGAGTTTTCCATCTAAGACTATATGTCACAATTATCAAAAGTTTGATATCCAATAGCTGATGATAATAAATCAATGTACTTTAGTGGTGTCGTTAAGAAAAAAAAACCTTTTTAATTTTCGTCAACAAAGATAAATCTGAATGCAAAGAATAATGTTTGAATAAAGAACTAGTAGTGTCGAAAATAGAATACAAATTGTCGATCAAAATGTGTTATAGTCTTTTCCAATAAAGTGCACAAATCACCTGTTTACTGACATCTTTCTTTTAATTTCAAGAGTAAACACCACCTTGTACATCACTGAGAGCCCAAACAAGTAAATGCTAAATTAGGTAGAGTATCATTAAATAGATATTTGCAAAATATTTACTGGTCAGTTTAATATGAAAGAAATAATCGACGAAAATCAGTTTTATTCTATTACCGACACTACTTTTTTTAGTGTTTTACACACTGTGTTTTACATAATTACACAATTTGTATTTTTAATGGAAATAATCCTATTCATGTCCATGTATTTATCTCCGTCGACACCCAATTGCCGATGTGTGTGTTTATGCTGGGGTGTCGTTAAACATTCATACATTCATATAGTGGTTTACAGTAAGTTAGAAGACAGGTGGAATTTTGAATGTTTAGATTATCTGATTTGTTCATGTTTCAGAATTTAAAGAAGCATTTAGTATGTTTGATACAGACGGCGATGGTTCCATAACTGCCAAAGAATTGGGATACGTAATGAGGTCACTGGGTCAGAATGTAACAGATGCAGAATTAGACGATCTCATTAACGAAGTAGATACAGACGGTGAGTTTAATTATTAAGATTAAAGAAACATATTCCTCCCATATGACATGCATATCAAATTTGGGCTATGCAATGATTTAGTAAGACTCTGGGGAGATGGGCATTATTGGATGCCTACAAGTCATGGGGCGGTATGCAGACAGTCAAAAGGTGATTTGTTTTTTGTTTGTTTTTAAATTTGGTGGGGAGGGTTGAGGTTTTTTTTCAAAACGCTTTTATTTTTTTCTTACGTCAAGCCTAACTCAAATTATTTACCCCCCAAAAAAACACATTTAGATAGATGTTACGATCACTAATACTGCGCATCTAAACAATATACTTCTTTCACCAATCACTTTTATAATGCACATTTCCCATTAGACAACAACTTCACAATACATATTCAAAACCACAATATATAAAAATATGATACCTTTATACCAACACAGGCAATGGCAGCATCGACTTCCCAGAATTCCTTACAATGATGGCGGGGAAGATGAGTGAAGTGGACACAGACGAGGAGATGCGACAGGTGTTCCTCGTGTTCGACAGGGACAAGGACGGCTACATCAACGCCCAGGAGCTGAAACACGTCATGAACAACCTGGGGGAGAACCTCACCGACAGCGAGGTCAACGAAATGATCAGAGAAGCTGACGCCGATGGCGACGGCAAAGTCAATTTTGAAGGTATTTCATTTCAATTCAAATGTTTGTGCTTATATTCAATTACGGTTCAAGCACGCTGTTCTGGACACACACCTCAGCTATCTCAGTTAGTGGTTAGTGAGAGAGAAGAGGGTGTAGTGGTCATACACCTACCCACTGAGTCGTTAAAACTCGCTCTGAGTGGGAGCCGGTACCGGGCTGCGAACCAAGTACCTACCAGCTTTATGTCCAATAGTTTTACCACGACACCACTGAGACCTGTGTTGAAGGTAGTTACACATTTGAAAGGTCCATGGGAATAACCTATGATGTCCAAATAGATTGTCAGTATTATAACGGCCGTGTATGTCAAGGTCACAATAACACAATAAACTGAAAACCTATAATTATGGTAGGCCATTAAAAGTTGTCCGTAAATTAATGCTTTCTTAGGTATAAATATTCCACGATTGCAGAGTTGTAAACTTTAAACTTTAAAAATTTCAACTTACCATAAATGTGACATCACAGGTTATATTTTTAATTTCATATTATAATATGATTTTTAGACGTATTACATTTTGAAGTATTAAAGTAGATGTTAATATATCATTAGAAGCATTAATATGATATATTTATATGTTAATGTTATGTCTTTCATGTATAGTTTTATATCATGTAACATCATATTTAGATTCATGTAATAAAATGTTTTAGGTATCTAAAAAACCTAATTAGGCTATGTGGCAATATAGTTTATGCCTGTATTGCATAATGTTATGTATATTGTCATTTGACACTTTAATAAACAGTTAAAGCATCATCATCATGGTATTATGTATCATCTTCGCACGGTAGGTCCATAAACAATAATCAAGAAATTCCATGTGATCATTTACATTCTTTTATATTTTCCATTTTAATATCGTAGACTTGTTATGTTCATTTATTTTAGTGCTATATATGTAACATCTGTAGACGCATTATTATACTGATGTTTCAAAGAAAACCGTTATATTTGATACACTTAATATTTATTGCCGTAAAAGTGACCATAAAATATACGGTCTCTGATTAGTAATATAAAATTAAATTGAATGGCGTGTCACAGCAGTGTACATTATTTATATTACAATATTTTGTTTTCTTTTCGCAGAGTTCTTGAAGATGATGACGTCATGTCCTATATGACATTATGGAAGAGTTTTGGGTAAATGATAGCAAAACAGGACTAAACCGAAAAAGGTGGAATAATTCGTGTTATCGTTTAATGGAATTTACTGAAATAACTTAATACAGGTGTTGCTCGATCCATTGTATATTAACTATTAATATGAGAGAAGATATAGTATACGGGTTGTAAATGTGACATATGGAATTTAACATACACCAACAAACCCATTGTGCCAAAGTGAGGAATATATCTTTCGATTAATCAGCATGGAATAATTTACATGGATAACAGAAAAGCGAACGGATGGACAGACGTAAGAAAGACGGACATACACGAACAGACAACAACCTTTGTTCGCTATAAGAAAGCTATGGTTCATTAAATCAGCAGTTTA
The DNA here is from genome assembly GCF_016097555.1 of Gigantopelta aegis. Lineage (NCBI taxonomy): Eukaryota > Metazoa > Mollusca > Gastropoda > Neomphalida > Peltospiridae > Gigantopelta > Gigantopelta aegis. Next base: position 101,656,969 of record NC_054702.1, on the reverse strand, counting down.
AAATGGAATAACGATAGTGTATTATAACATTATACAGTGGGACAAACATTCTAACATATTAATGCAAATAAAGAAAGCTGTTTTAACACTTTTGTATGTATGAAACATGTTTGTTGTATTATTTAATAAAATAATCGAGTATGTTTAATATCTCACCACCACCACCACTACCACTACCACTACCGCTACTCTCTCTCTCTCTCTCTCTCTCTCTCTCTCTCTCTCTCTCTCTCTCTCTCTCTCTCTCTCTCTCTCTCTCTCTCTCTCTCTCTCTCTCTCTCTCTCTCTCTCTCTCTCTTTTCTCTTTCTCTTCTCTTCTCTTCTCTTTCTTCTTCTATTTTAATTTTTCTCTCTATTTCTCTTTTTCTTCGGTCTGATTGCCACTGTCTTTGTATGTCTGTCTATATGTTTCTCCAATCCATAGCCATGCAAGACAGACCCATTCCATGACGTCAGCCTGTACGGAATAAATCTGTCTTGCATGGCATTGTTATTATTATTAGTTATGTCGTTTAAAAGTTTATTTCAGTTTAGTGTTAGTTTCATTGATAAACTTTTGGTTTGGTGTTACTTTTTTAAAGTTTAAATACTATAAAAAATAAATAATAATAATAATACATTATAGACAAAAATAAACGCGTATGAATTCAACATTGAATGGTGTGCTTGGCCTAAGCAGTTTTGGCGTAGGATGTTTTTATTTATTTCAACAAAACCAAGAAACACGATGTGATAGGTAAAATGTAGTGTTATTTTTTGTTTATACTTTTAGTATAAACCATTTTGAAGTATGTTCTTTTCAATGGTAATATTATATTACTGAATAATGAAAAAAATATATATTTAACTTTTTGGACTATTTGTGCAAAAACTAATTATTTTCGTTCAGTGGATGGGAGAAAAATAATCATTCTTATGTCCCATATGGCAAGCCTCGTCCCTGAGATCAAATTATGTACCCTCGGGTGGAATAGCCCTATCCCACATAGGGACATAGGAATGATTATTTTATTCTATCTGTCTCTGTGTGTCTGACTCTCATCTTTGAAATATTTGGTTTTTTCAGAAATAATTTCATATAGCATTTGTCATATCTGTTATATAGAATAATAGAGAAGAAACCTGTTGCAGTTCATAGTTTCTTCTTTTCGTGGATATTTCTATAGATAAAAACAAAAATCAGCATGGAAGGGACAGTTTACAATGAATCTCATCTACCAAGGACTGATTTCCAAACACAGGACTTGCAGGCTGCCCGACGCGGAAATTCTCATACGGAGTCATAGTTAACCTGCCTGAAGGCTATCGCGGTAGTCGCTGGTCAGTGAACGTGATCAGTCACCCGTGTCCTGGTACATACTTGTATATCACAATCCAGTGTGCGCTGAATGTTAATGGAACTTGTAAAATTTGTTGCCAATCGTATTATTCATTTGATTCCCTGTTGTACAGCACAGAAGTCAGATTTATTTGTGTAAACAAGGTGGAGATATTCCAATGACCTTAAGAATTACACCCTTCAATAATTATTTCTATGTAGGTTCTGTTGAACCAAATCAGTTCACACTGCCAATACTGATAACAGTTTCTAATAAATTGATATAAGCAGCGTATCAACACACCTAACTAGTACACCAATAAAAAGTGTGACAGCTTACATGTAATATTCCTAAAAGAAAAAGGCATATTAGAAACATTTGGAAACCTCTTTTTGCGGAAAATCGCAGTCTTATTTTTATGGCACCCTGCTTTAGTTTCAGCCTTCAGTGTATGCAGACCAACGACTGTATAGTAATAAAATAGATAATGGCATTTGCACAAATGATCAGTAACAGTTATACCTGCCAGTCAGAGCAACGGCTGATTTTACTTCGTAAATATTACACGGTATATCTAGAACCGACACAGCACTCATTGATTTGCTACAAAAGAAGGTTTGTTTTGGTTAACGACACCACTAGCGCACATTGATTTATCAATATTGGCTATTGGATATCAAACATTTGGTAATTTTGACATATAGTCTTACAGAGGAAACCTACGGCATTTTTCCATTAGTAGCAATGGATCTTTTATATGCATCATCCCACATACAGGATAGCACATACCACGGTTTTTGATATACCAGTTGCAGTGTACTGGTGGAACGAGAAATAGCCCAATAGGCCCACCGACGGGAATCAATCCTAGACCAACGGCGCATCAAGCGAGCGCTTTACCACTGGGCTGCGTTTCGCCCTTATTGTGTACGAAGGCAAAACAGGGGTGCGAAAAGTGACTTGTCGTCGACTGAGATACTATCATGCGTTATTAAATGTGATTGGAGATCTAAAAGTCTCAACACGCTGAATATCCCTATTACTGTTGTTTTTACATGTCGTGTATACAACCCTTCGTCTATGTAGCAATTAAACTTGAAAAACAACCCTTAATGTTCTACCTTGGAAGAAGAGAATAGCCCTATGACGTCATTCTAGTCCAAAACTAAGACTTTTACCACTTGGTTAGAATATAACCACTTTTTTAATTCACGGGGTCCAAAAATGAAAGCACTTCTCATTAAAACCGCACGCAAATAACACATTAACTCCCTGTATCACC